>NC_135889.1:119413190-119514988 GCF_964194155.1 Cetorhinus maximus | reverse complement strand
CCACCCTACCCCACTCTCCTCACCCCCACCCACCCTACCCCACTCTCCTCACCCCCACCCACCCTACCCCACCCTCCTCACCCACCCCACCCTACCCCACCCACCCCACCCTACCCCACCCACCCCACCCTACCCCACCCTCCTCACCCACCCACCCTACCCCACCCTCCTCACCTCCGGTCCGGCGGGTTGAGGAAACCGGTAGCCGCGTGTTTGTCGGGATGTCGGGGTCCCCGCTGGCGGCGGACCGGCTTTGAGGCTCTGACTCTCGGTGCTCCCTCTCTCTCTCCGCTAGGCCTCGGCTCCCGGGGTTAACGCCGCTCATCGCCGTGGCCGCCGGCTCATCATCCGCTTCTTCACTTCATTCCCCCTCCCCCTCCCCTTCCCCCTTCCCTAAACTCGGGGGTATTTTTTTTTACATAATAAAGAATATGAATAATGTTCGGACGACCCGGCTCCTCCTGAGGAGAGTGGGGGGGTTGGCTGAGCCGGACAGGCTCCCTCTCCCCTTAGCAACCACACACGGCGTGTCTAAGGCGACCGACGAATCCCGCGCTTACGACGTGCGCGTACACGTGACGTTACGTGACAAGGCGCGGCGAGGATGAGGGATGGGGCGCGCGCGGCAGGGAGGAGGAGGAGGGGGCGCGCGCGACAGGGGGAGGAAGGGGCACGCGCAGCGGGGAGGAGGGAGCGCGCGCAGCAGGGAGGAGGGGGCGCGCGCGGCATGGAGGAGGAGGACGGGGCGCGCGCGCGGCAGGGAGGAGGAGGAGGAGGGGGGGTGCGCGCGCGGCAGGGAGGAGGAGGGGGTGGGGCGCGCGCGGCAGGGGGGCGGGGTCTTGCACATTGCCCAGCTCAGCCCATGGCCACGGCATCAGAAGCCTCTGAAATGAAGGACACTGAGGGGGAGGGACAGTTGGTCAGCTTGGCCAAGCCCCTCTGCCCAATATTGCCCATGGGGTTGATGCACATTCTGTCCAATAGGCAGGGGAATGGTCACTCCCTTCACACCCCCTCCCTCACCCCCAGCCACAGCCACTGGCTGTCTATACATCGGGTTTGGGTGATGGTTGGGTTGCCAACACTCCAACTTGGAGCCTCCTGCAATTGAGCATCAATCTCCAGGACACTGCTGTGTGCAATCCTGGAGAAAAATCATCAAAAAAAAGAATTTGTCATTTCCTTCAAACGTTTCTCTTTACCCATGTATAAAAATATTGCAAAGGGTTGGGGGTGGAGGTGGGGGTGCAGTGAGATAGGGGAGGCTTTTTGGCTAACAGTAGAGAATCATCCAATTGGGAATTGTTTAACAAACAAAGCACGAGCAGTTTTCGTCTGGATGAAGTTCTGCACATGCATTATTCATTTTTCCCTCATGTGCTTCAATGTATTCAAGCATGTTAGACCCCAATTTTAGCCGTGGACCAGTTTTCGGTGAGCGAGATTTGGTAGCAATTATGCTGACTTGCTGAGCAGAACGACATTATTTCACCTGTCCCTAAAGAGATTCCAATTACACATTCCCTCCTTCCAGTTTTTAACCGTGATATTTCTTACGAGGCCACTGTCACACCTGGAGTATCAGGCAAGTAGGTTGCAGTTTAGTCACAGTTGTGAATATCTTCTGGCTCAAGTTCTTGTGTCAGAAGTCAAGTCTACACTCATGGTTCAATGAATGCAGAGTCTGCATTATTCTTCACTCCTTACTGCACCAATTAGCATAGGAAGGCAGTGCATCACAAGGATTGTGCCGACTAACGGCAAGAGCATGGTGGGGGGGGGGGAGTCATGTGATGAACCTCCAAGAATATATTTAATCACTGTTGGCAACCCTACCTGTTACTCGAGCACATCCGAGCTTTATGTGGCTTCATCATCTTCGATGGTCCCCTCATAACGGAGAGTCCATTGTGAGATCAGCATGGACATCAATGGAATTGGCAGTTCATGTTGTTGTTCTTTGGTGCTTAGGGGAGGAACTTCTGTAGCTATGCCACCTCTGGCCTTCCACTGGGCATGTTGGACATTGTGGGTTTGGCAAAGCATGCTGAACCAAATATCAGCATGGAACGGTTACAGCACGGAAGGAGGCCATTCAGCCCATTGATTGTGTTGGCTCTCTGCAAGATCAATTCACGCAGTCCCTTTCCCTGTAGCCCCGTAAATTCTTTCTCTTCAGATAATTACCCAATTTCCTTCTGAAAGCCACAATTGAATCTCCCTCCACCACACTTTCAGGCAGTGCATTCCAGATCCTAACCATTTGCTGCGTAAAAATAAAATTTCTCATGTTGTCTCTGGTTTATTTGCTACTCACCTGCCAGGTAATAAAACATTCCAAGGTTCACGGGAGCAATATAAAACAAAATTAACTACTAAGCCAGATAAGGTAATGCTGGGGCAGGTGGCCAAAAGCTTGGTCAAAGAGGTAGATCCTAAGGAACATATTAAAAGTGGAAAGAGTGGTAGAGACATAGAGAGGCTTAGGTAGAGAATTCCAGAGCTTAGGCCCCATGCTGCTGAAGCCATGGCTGCCAATGTTGGAGAGTTTAAAATCCAAGATGCACAAGAGGTTAGAATTAGCTGAGTGCAGATCATAGAATCACAGAATTGTTACAGCGCAAAAAGAAGTCATTCAGTCCATCATGTCTACATCAGCTCTCTGAATGAGCAATTCCCACAGTGCCATTCTCCTGCCTTCTCCCTGTAACACTGCACATTCTTCCTTTTCAGATAACTGTCTAATCTCCTTCTGAATGTTTTGATTGAACCTGCCTCCACCACACTCTCAGGCAGTGCACTCCAGACCTTAATCACTTGCTGCATGAAAAAGATTTTTCTCATATCATTTTTGCTGATTACTTTAAATCTGTGCCCTCTCATTCTCAACCCTTTCACAGATGGGAATGGTTTCTCTCTATCTACCCTGTCCGGACCCCTCATGATTTTGAATACCTCTATCAAATCTGAATATCAAATCAAAGATGTCTTAGAAGGTTGTGGAGCTGGATCACAGAGGTAGGTCAGGACAAACCCATGGAAACAACAAAGTGAATTTTTAAATTGAGGCGTTGCTGGAGTGGGAGCCAATGTCAGTCAGCGAGCACCCAGGTGATGGGTGAATGGGACTTGATGCATGGACATAGGCAGCAGAGCTTTCAATGACTTCATTTTCATAGAGACTAGAACGTGAGAGGCAAGCCAGGAATACAATGGAATAGTCAATTGCAATTGAGGTAACAAAGGCACAGATGAGGGTTTCAGTGGCAGATGAGCTCTAGACCTCATTACAGGTCCAAAAGAATTGACTTCCAAAAATAAGGTGAGAGTGACTGCCCTTGACATCAAGTCAGCATTTGACCGAGTGTGGCATCAAGGAGCCCTAGCAAAACTGGAGTCAATGGGAATCCGGAGAAAACTCTCCACTGGTTGGAGTCATACTAGCACAAAGGAAGATGGTTATGATTGGAGGCCAAGCATCTCAGCCCCAGCATATCGCTGCATGAGTTCCTCAGGGTAGTGTCCCAGGCCCAACCACCTTCAGTTGCTTCATCAATAACCAGGGATGTAGTGCTGGTGGAGTGCGCAGGCGCACCACTATGGCACCTCCTCTTGACTAGCAACCGACCAACAATTCAGGAGCCCCGGGCCAAACCCGAGTGCCAACTTGTGCCAAGGAACGTACTGGCATTGCCGGAAACCTTGCAGTGTCCATTAAAGAATTTGGATTAGCGGTTCACCGATTGGATCGGGATTTGAGACCAAACTCGGAGGCCAGGAACTACATCTGCTGACAGGCTGTGGCCTGGAACTGGCAGGCACATGCACAGTTTGCAATTTATTGTTCCTTGGGCTGGGAACAGCCTTGCACACATACACAGACGAAGAGGTCTTAAAGAGCCCAAACACCATGAAAGTACAGGTCAGGTGACCTGAGCAGGAGCACCATGACAGAGGACACAGCAAGGGGGGCAGGAGAAAGGTACCAGAAGTAAAGTCCCAGGTAACGGACAAAGATAAGGATCAGAGATAGATCCCACAGAGTCAAGATAAATGAAAGGAGTAGAGAAAAAGGATCCAAGTTCAAGAAAGGACTGCGGGGAGTGGTCTTGAAGCAAGGTGAGCTTGAAAGGAGCCGTGAAGATCAGAGGAGGCAGCCGAAGGTTGGTGACTCCTTACTCATTGCCTTTGGAGCAGTGGTGTTCTGCTTGACATGGCCGAAGATCTGAAAATGTGCTTAGAAGGTGAAGCTTGAGTGTATGTGGAGATCCAGAGTAATCACTGAAGGTGACATTGAAACCCTGGAGGTGAACAGTGTGCCAAAACTACTTACTGTTTCCAATGCCACCACCATCGTCGCCTGTTTAGTGTCTACTGTTAGGAGATAGAGATAGTTTAAGTAAGCTAAATTTGCATTTGTGTGTGTCAGGAATGAATTTTAGCTTTAAAGTTTAAATTTGATTCATATTTCTGTATCTATGTGTTAAGAAAAGTTCAAATTGCATTTTAGTTTCACTTTAAAACGTGCCTGCATTTCAAATGAGAGTTTTATGACAGTTGCAGCTAAGTTAAACAAACAAGACTGGAAAAAAACAGTGCTGTTGCCTAGCAACAGGGGTCCAGAAAGGCAGGTCCCTCCCACAGACACACACAGAAAGAACTTGAAAAGCAGTTTTGAGTTCAGTTTGAAGACAGCTGCCAAACAGAAGCCACCTAGAAGGGACAGATAGCCAGTGCCAAGCTAAAATTGGTTGAAAGTAGCTGCCAGAGAGAGGCTGGAGCAAAAGGGACAGATAGCAAGTCCCATGCTAAATATAAGATCCCAAAATCCAGGGCAGTGGAACAAGAGAAAGTCCCAAGCAGACCTTCTAGCCTGAGGGAAAGGCCGGAACTTGGAAAAGGTCCTGTTAAGTGATGTTAAGAGTGAGGGGCAGAGAGAAAGGCTCCAAGCTTCAGATGTAAAGAGACAAAAGCTGCAGAAAGCAGGTTTAAAGGAAGAACAGCTTGCAAGAGGCCAGAAGGTCCAAAGAGACAGCTGAAGGTCTGTAACTCTTTCTATGGGCATGTGAACCAATGGTGTACTGTTGACGGCTGAGTCAGAGAGACAGAGTATGTGGAGGACAGTTTGAATGCATGTGGTGATCCAGGGAAAATGAACATTGGAAGGAGAGTTCGAAACCCTGGAGGTGAACCTTTGAGAGAAAGCATTGATTTGGGAAAAGATTCCAAGGCGAGGTCTTGGAGAATGAAGATTGGAAACCCTCATGTGAAAGACGGAGTGCAGTGAGAACGGTTGGCTCACGGCGTGACAAGCATCTGGGGGGAGTTGAGGAGAGATCCATAGCATCTGTCTGGCATGGCATCTGTCACTTGGTTTCAGAGTGTGGTGTGCCTGACCACAGGTCGCCAATTGGTTTACATGGATTGTGTACTTATCGTGGACAATAGGTTATGAAATAGCTTTTTTTACTTGAGTTATCCTTACAAACTTGTATATATCTGTAAAGGTATAGTTGTGGGTGAAGGAGTATTGTAATGTAGTTCATCTTTTCTTGTTTAATAAATGTGTTACGCTTTTGTTAAAAGTTCATTAGCTGACACCAGTGACTCTGTTCAGTAGCCCCCTCCCCATGTATCTAAACAAATAAATAAAAGTTAGGATCTATCAAGCTGGGTTCCACCCTGGGATCAGCCTTGTCCAGGGTAACCTCAGTTGGGGATCATAACACTCCCTATTTTGTCTTTTTCCCCCAACACCCGGCTTGAAGTGGCAGGTTAACAGCTTATGAAATAAAACAGCCTAAAATCCACTGGCCTGCTCAGTACTCACTGTCAGTCTGAAGGGAGACAGGCCTCAGTCAGAATTGCTAACAGCTGCCCACAGGAAATAGGACAGTTTCTAAAACCCCCAAGCTTATGAGCCTGCTATACTCATAATTGGGGAAAAAAACAAACAAAACTTCAAAACTGCCTGATAGCAATATAATGACCATGAAACAAAAAAGCATAACCCCCTTCTTTTGTGGAGAAAGTGAAGAAAGTAAAGAACATTCAAGTCCTGTCACACTGAGTGATGATGGAGGGGGGAGCTCCAGTGTTGCAGCTGCCTCTTAAGTCAGAATAAAAAATTACTACATCTGGAGCTGAGCTTGATACAGTGATAGACCATAAGATCATAAAATGTAGCAGAAGTAGGCCATTTGGCCCATCCAGTCTGCTCCACCATTCAATAAGATGACGGCTGATCTGATAATCCTCAACTCCACTGTCCTGCCTTTTTCCCATAACCCTTGATTCCCTTACTGATTAAAAATCTGTCTATCTCAGCCTTGAATATACTTAACGACCCAGCCCCTCCAGCCCTCTGTGGTAAAGAATTCCACAGATTCACTACCCTCTGAGAGAAGAAATTCCTCCTCACCTCTGTCTTAAATGGGCGACCCCTTATTCTGAGACTATGCTTCTGGTCCTAGACTCTCCCACAAGGGGAAACAACCTCTCAACATCTACCCTGTCAAGCCCCCTAAGAATCTTATATGTTTCAGTAAGGTCACCTCTCATTCTTCTAAACACCAATGAGTACAGACCCAATCTACTCAATCTTTCCACATAAGAAATTCCCTCCATTCCCAGGGTCAACCTAGTGAATTTTCTCTGGACTGCCTCCAATGCCAGTATATCTTCCCTTAGATAAGGGGACCAAAACTGTTCACAGTGTTCTAGTTGTGGCCTAACTAGTGCCTTGTATAGTTTTAGCATGACTTACCTATTTTTATACTCCATTCCCTTTGGAATAAAGGCCGACATTCCATATGCCTTATCTATTACCTGCTGAACTTGTATGTTAGCTTTTTGGGATTCATGCACAATGACTCCCAGATCCATCTCTGCTGCAGCTTTCTGCAGTCTTTCTCCATTTAAATAATATTCAGTTCCTCTAGTCTTCCTGCGAAAGTGCATAATTTTACATTTTCCCACATTATATTCCATCTGCCAAGTTTCTGCCCACTCACTTAACTAGTTTATATCCCTCTGTAAACTCTTTGTGTCATCCTCACCACTTGCCTTCCCATCTATTTTGTGTCATCCGCAAACTTGTCAATAGTATGTTCACTTCCCTCATCTAAGTCAGTAATATATATTGTAAATAATTGTGGCTCCAGTGTTGATCCCTGTGGCACTCCACTAGTTACAGGTTGCCATCCTGAAAATGCCCCATTATCTCAACTCTATGTCTTCTATTAGTTAGCCAATCCTCTATCCAAGCTAATATACTACCCACAACACCATGAGCTCTTATCCTATTAAATAGCCTTATGTGTGGTACCTTATCGAATGCCTTTTGGAAATCCAAATTTGTTAGATCTACTGGTTCCCCTTTATCTATCCTGTGTGTTACCTCCTCAAAGAATTCTAATAAATTTGTCAGGCATGATTTCTCCTTCATGAAGCAATGCTGACTCTGCTTGATTATATTATGCTATTTCTAAATGCACTGCCATTACATCCTATATAGTAGATTCTAACATTTTCTCAATGACGGATGTTAAGCTAACTGGCCTATAGTTACCTGTTTTTTGACTCCCTCTGTGTTTGAATAAAGGTGTTACATTAACAGTCTTGCAATCTTCTGGGACATTTCCAAAATCTAAGGATTCTTGGAAGATTACTACCAATCCATTCACTATCTGTGTAGCTACTTCCTTTAATATCCTAGGATCCAGGGGACTTATCAGCCTTTAGCCCCATTAGTTTCCCTAGTACTTTTTCTCTAGTGATAGTTATTGTATTTATTTCCTTCCCAGATTTTGCCCCTTGATTATTTAGTCTTTTGGAATGCTATTAGTGTCTTCTACCGTGAAGACTGATACAAAGTATTTATTCAACACCTCTGCCATTTCCTGGTTCCCCATTATTATTTCCCCAGCCTCATTCTTTCAGGGGCCTATGTTCACTTTGGCCTCTCTTCCTTTTTTTATATTTACTTAAGTTCTTACTGTCCGTTTTTATATTACCCTTAAAGTTTATTTTCTCCTTCTTTATTTTTTTTTTGGTCATCTTTTGTTAGTTTTTAAAACTTCCTCAATCCTCCGGCTTACCACTAATCTTTGCTACCTTGTATGTTTTTTCTTTCAATTTGATACTTTCCTTAACTTCTTTGGTTAACCATGGTTGGTTTATCCTCTTCCTAGAATCCTTCTTCCTCACCAGGATATGTCTTTGTTGTGAGTATCTTTGTTGTGAGTCATGAACTATTTTCTTAAATGTCTGCCATTGTTCATCAACTGTCTTTTCTGCTGAACCCCTTTCCCAGTCCACTCCAGCCAACTCTGCCCTCATTCCTTTGTAATTACCCTTATTTAAGTTTAGATCTGTATTCCTTTGCGGATGTGCTTTTATTATTTATTCACGGGATGTGGGCATTACTGGCTAGGCTAGCTTTTATTGCCCATCCCTAATTGCCCTTGAGAAGGAGGTGGTGAGCTGCCTTCTTGAAGCACTGTAGTCCATGTGGTGTAGGTACACCCACAGTGCTATTAGAGAGGGAGGTCCAGAACTTTGACCCAGTGACAGTGAAGGAATGGCGATATATTTCCAAGTCTGGATGGTGGGTGGTTTGGAGAACTTCCAGGTGGTGGTGTTCCCATGTGTCTGCTGCTCTTTTCCTTCAAGATGGTAGTGGTCATGTGTTTGGAATGGGTCTCTTAAGGAGGCTTGGTGAGTTCCTGCAGTGCATCTTGTACATGGTACACGCTGCTGTCACTGCTCGTCGGTGGTGGGGGGAGTGAATGTTTGTGGATGGGGTGCCAATCAAACCAGTTGTTTTGTCCTGGACGGTGTCAAGCTTCTTGAGTGTTTTTGGAGTTGCACTCATTTAGGCAAGTGGGGAGTATTCCATCACACTCCTAACTTGTGCCTTGTAGATGGTGGACAAGCTTTGGGGAGTTAGGAGGTGAGTTACTTCCCCAGGATTCCTAGCCTCTGACTTGCTTTTGTAGCCACAGTATTTATATAGCTAGTTCAGTTCAGTTTCTGGTCAATGGTAACCCCCAGGATGTTGATAGTGGGGGATTTAGCGATGGTAATGCCATTGAACATCAAGGGGTGATGGTTAGATTCTCTCTTGGTCATTGCCTGACACTTGTGTGGCGTGAATGTTACTTGTCACTTGTCAGCTTAAGCCTGGATATTGTCCAGGTCTTGCTGTATTTGGACATGGACTGCTTCAGTATCTGAAGAGTTGTGAATGGTGCTGAACATTGTGCAATCATCAGCGAACATCCCCACTTCGGATCTTATGATGGAAGGAACTCCTGCAGTGATGTCCTGAAACTAAGATGATTAACCTCCAACAACCACAACCATCTTCCTTTGTACTAGGTATGACTCCAACCAGCGGAGAGTTTTCCCCCTTATTCCCATTGACTCCAGTTTTGCCAGGGCTGCTTGATCCCAAAATCGGTGTGGGCTCCTTGATGTTAAGGGCAGTCACTCTCACCTCACCTCTGGAGTTTAGCTCTTTTTTCCACGTTTGAACCAAGGTTGTAATGAGGTCAGGAGATGAGTGGCTCTGGCGGAACCCAAACTGAGCGTCAATGAGCAGGTTATTGCCAAGCAAGTGCAACTTGATAGCAGTATTGATAACCCCTTCCATCACTTTACTGATGATGGAGAGTAGACTGATGGGGGCGGTAATTGGCCAGGTAGGAATTTTCCTGTTTTTTGTGTACAGGACATACCTGGTCAATTTTCCACATAGCCGGGTAGGTTCCAGTGTTGTAGCTGTACTGGAACAGCTTGGCTAGGGGTGCAGCAAGTTCTGGAGCACAAGTCTTCAGCACTATTGCCGGAATATTGTCAGGGCCCATAGCCTTTGCAGTATCCAGTGCCTTCAACCATTTCTTGATGTCATGTGGAGTGAATCGAATTGGCTGAAGACTGGAGTCTGTGATGCTGGAGACCTGCAGAGGAGGCCAAGGTGGATCATTCATTCAGCACTTCTGGCAGAAGATTCTTGAAAATGCTTTAGCCTTATCTTTTGCACAGATGTGCTGGGCTCCTCCATCATTGAGGATGGGGATATTTGTGGAGCCTCATCCTCCAGTGAGTTGTTTCATTGTCCACCACCATTCATGATTGGATGTGGCAGGACTGTAGAGCTTAGATCTGGTCCGTTAGTTGTGGAATCACTTAGCTCTGCCTATCACTTGCTGGATATGCTGTTTGGCATGCAAGTAGTCCTGTCTTGTGGCTTCACCAGGTTGACACCTCATTTTTAGCCTGGTGCTGCTCCTGGCAAGCCCTCCTGCACTCTCCTTCGAACTAGGGTTGATCCCCTGGCTTGGTGGTAATAGTAGAGTAGTGGATATGCCGGGTCATGAGGTTGCAGATTGTGGTCGAGTACAATTCTGCTACTGATGGATGCCACTCTTACGTTGCTAGATCTGTTCAAAATCTATCCCATTTAGCATGGTGGTAGTGCCACACAACACGATGGAGGGTATCCTCAATGTGAAGATGGTACTTTGTCTCCACCAGGACCGTGTGGTGGTCACTCCTACCGATACTGTCATGGACAGATGCATCTGCGGCAGGCAGGTTGATGAGAATGAGGTCAAGTATGCTTTATCCTCTCTAATACTGTACACAGGACTCCAGATGTGGACTTACCAATGCTCTGTATAACTGAAGCATAACCTCATCACTCTTATCTGTAAGGTATGATTACATGAGTATGACAATATCAGGCTGTTGCTTGACTAGTCTGGGAGACAGCTCTCCCAATTTTGGCACTAGCCCCCAGATGTTAGTAAGGAAGAATTTGCAAGGTTGACAAGGCTGAGTTTGCCCTTGTCATTTCCAGTGCCTAGGTGTCATGAAGTTATTAATGTATATAGTGTTGGAAATTATTTTTTAAAATAGAGGTTTACTCTGTGGGTGTGTCTGTATATGTCTTAATTGGATTAAAGCCAGCTAGTCTGGGTGCTTTGATGTGTACTAGTTTTGAGATGTAAGAGAGGTAGAGTGCATTTGCATTTTGTTGAATAGAGCATTCAAGAAGGGGAGTGAAATCTGGCACCTAGCTAGCAGAGACCAAGCAATGTTTATATTACTAATAAAACTGGTACTATGAAAGGGGTTTTATTGTTAGAAGAGGTGGAGTTCAAAGGGGCTGGTGATAAAATGAGAATTTACATTCAATGAGATGTGTTGGGTATAACAGACAGCAGTTTTATGTGTGCAGAGCGGAGGCAATGTAATATCAAAGCCTGTAAGCCTGCCACTGTGTCTGCAAAGGAACCAAAGTGAAATGAACTTCATTTTGAATTTGTAAGGTGAAAATGCTTTGCCTGGTGATTGGTTAAGTCTATGGGTTGCTGTTGCCTTAGTGGAGATTAGTTTGGGAATTTGTTAAATGTTATGATAGTAGTAATTTGTAGCCATGTGTATAAATTTAACTTGTGTAAATTAATAAATGTCTCATGTAGTTTGATATAAAAAACCTCTTGAGAACTGGGTCTGATTCCTGAATTTAGAGCTGCATCACAAACATACTACTTAAAAATATAGATTATTACAATTGTTTAAAGTTTCCCTCTGGGATTTTTAAATAACACAGCTTTACCAACTGCTGTGTCATAACACTAGGTCAATGCCATGTGATCCATCTGGTTTCATTCCTTTTAGGCTTTTCAGCAGTTTGGTATAACTGAGTGGCTTGCTAGGCAATTTAAGAGGGCATTGTTGCTGTGGGTCTGGAGTCACATGTAGGCCAGATCAGGTAAAGACGGTAGATTTCCTTCCCTAAAGGACATTAGTGAACCTGCTGGGTTTTTCTTTTGACGATTGACATTGGTTTCATGGTCATCATTAGACTGTCAATTCCAGGTTTTTTATTAAATTCAAATTTCACCATCTACTGTGTTGGGATTCGAACACTGGTCCCCAGAGCATTATCCTGGATCTCTGCATTACTGGCCTTCCAGTGTGGACAGGGGAAATGTGGAAGTGGAAAAAAGTGACATGTCCTTGGTTAGACTATAAGGGTGAAAAACCTGGGCGTAAAGTATGTGCAAATATTAGCAGCTTATCACTTTTCACATCCAAGGGATTGAAACTTTCGAAAGAGTGGCGTTTCTACAAAGTGACATACAATGGATCCAATCTGAGTGCACGTTTAAAATCACTCAGGAAAAAAGATTGTAGAACATAAACTGTTGAAAACTCACATCGCTGCACAACAACTTGCTGAAAAAGCGAGGAGGAAGACGCTCTTGGAAAACATTATGACAGCCTGGACGCATCTCATTGAAAGATGGGCTCCTACAGTTTTCCACTCTGCATACAGGCCTTATTCTGACCACTTTGGCTTGCTGGAACCTCAAAGTGCAAATGGTGTTGACACGGGAATTGGGTTGCATTCCCGCGACAGTGCTGCCGAAGTTAGTGACCACATAGCTACCCAGATGAGGGAGAACATTTTCCAGGATATCAAAGTAATCGAGAGTAAAATTTCAATTCTTATTGAAGTATCTACAAGCCTCGGTAGCAAAACTGCTCTAGTCGTTTACCTGAGATATATGGGTGATAAGAAGGATGATCCACACTTCACGTTTTTAGATCTGGTTGAATATCCAGATCAAAAAGCTGATACAATAGTTAAGTATCTTCGCGAAACATGGTTTTGATGATTCCTACCTGAAGCAGCATCTTGTAACATTTGCTACTGATGGAGTGAGTGTTATGCTGGGCACCAAATCAAAGTGTAGCTCACAGACTTATGGAGAAATACCCAGATATTATTATTTGGCATTGCCTGAACCATGGATTAGAATTTGCAGTGGGAGATTCGGTGGCAGAAGTTAGTGGAGGGAACCGTTTCCATTCCTTTAGGGATAAATGATACTCTGTGTATAACAGATCGCCTCTCAATCAGAGGCAACTAGCAGATTGTGCTGCTGAATTAGAACAACACATTTCCAAAATAGGCCGCACTTTAAGCACCAGATGGGCAGCAAGTTCATTTTGAACAGTGACGGCTGTGTGCTTCAACTATGAAACATTATGTGCTCATTTTGAACTGGCAATGAAAGATTAAACAATGTCTGTGTCTGACAGGAAAACCTATGAGGGTCTGTTAAAGAGAATTTCCTTGAAACAGTTTCTCTATAGACTTAGCTCTGATGTATGACACATTACATGAACTTGGCACGCTCTCATAGTGTTTGCAGAAACGCACTACGACAATTGTGTGTGCAGGCGAACTGATCCTTCGCAGTGTACGCTTTCTGCATGGATTAAAAGAGCGACTTGACATAAAAACTCTTGAGGCCAAAGCTGCAGTCATACAGTGAAAGTTTGGAGTAGTCTCGTTAGGGAGCAACAGTAAGGCTATCAGAATCGGCAACAGCTTCTCTCTGCAAGTGGTTTAAATTGTCGCCTGCTTCGGTAATCAACGCATCCAGAGACTATGTGGATGGAGCTGGACCAACATGTTCCCCAGGATTTCTGACCATTACTAAATTGTACACAAGTAATTCCAAGCAGCATTGCAGAACGTGAGCAAGGATTCAATCAAATGAACTTAATTATAACACCAATGCACTCAAGGGCTTTCATAAACCGGGTATCAGCATTCGTGTTTGTCAGATTACACGGACCCCCCCGCTCCTGATGCATTGGAGCCCAGCACCGTAAGTCACAACCTGGCTGTGATGTCACCGATCGGCAGAGGACTCGAGGACAAGATCAGCCTCTCCCTCTAGCACAAGTGTGGAACGCGATCCCGTCGGGGAAATTGTGACGATCTGGTTGCAGAAATCCAAGAAGCGTCAAGTTTTTGAAAGTTTGTGGCGATCAAGCGTCTGCAAACCATGAGGCCACCGAAAAATGTATCGATGAGTTTGCTATGTTAATTTCAGATGAAAAACTTTCGCCCAAACTAATTTACAATGCTGATGAGTCAAGTCTGTTCTGGCAGTGCACCCCTAGGAAAACGCCAGCAATGGAGGAGGAGAGTGCACCAACAGGTGTTAGGGATGGGTTGACTGTACTTGGTTCTGCCAATGTGGCTGGCACACACGAAAATAAATTGGCTGTAATTGGGAAGAGCAAATGTCCCAGGAACTTCAAGGGTATTCAGACATATTACCCGTTCACCTATATGCCAATAAGAGAGACTGGATAACCAGGGACATGTTTTGTGATTAGTTTCACAACTACTTTGTAGCAGAGGCATGTGTGCACTGGTTGGTAGCTGCACTTGAAGAAAACTGTAAAATCATATAGCTCCTGGACAATTGTTAAGCACATCCCCCTGTCAAACTCTTGGCGAAGAACAATGTTTTTGCTGTTTACTTCCCCTCCACCCCCCACCAATGTAACGTCATTAATTCAGCCGATGGACCAAGGCAATTTTCAGTCCATGAAATGTAAATGGTGAAAACAGTGATGTCGAGGATGACATAGTGAATCCAGTAGAGAAAGTGCCCATAGATGATATTGTCAACATGTGTGATAGGTTGATAGATGCACTCGAGCAACATGCATTTGTAAGTGAGCAAGAAATAATATCCATCTATAAAACAAAAGACAAACGTATGAAACAAAAATCAATGTTGATTAGGCAGATGAAGCTGGAAAAACTATTCGAGAATGCCTCCCAGCAGAGCACATCGACACTCTGAACCCTCTCCTACAAACAGAATCGAAGACGGTGTCACAGTTGGGAACTTATTACAGGTGCCTTGCCTTTATCATTCAGTAATACATCTTACTTTTCTAGCAATTTTATTCACTTTAGACTATAGCTAGCCTAGGCTTAGGCTATTGTAATGTAAGTAGGCCTAGTCCTATAGGTCACATCAGAAAACCAAAATTACCTGAAATTCAAAACACAATCGGCCCCGAGGGTTTTGGATGATGGATACTTGATCTGTAAAATGTTGCAGAATGAGATTCTAGTTGTGCTAAAGACCAATGACTCAAATAGCACATGTTTCAAAATAAACTACCTACTGCCTACTGGTATTAATATTTTTCACTTAAAAGGCATGGTTTGCTGATTTTGGGGACTCAAATGATTCATAAATAGGAAAACAACATAATAGTAGATTTAGAAATGATATGTCCAACACATTTTCCTAGAGCTCCTGCACTTCAAAATTTTGCCAATACACCACGGTCAATGACCTTCCCTCCATCATAAGATCAGAAAATTTGCCAATGTTTGCACAGTGTTTAGTCCCGTTCACAACTCCTTAGATACTGATGCAGTCTGTGTCCGCATGCAGCAAGTCCTGGACAACATTCAGCCTTCGGCTGATAAGTGGCAAGTAACATTCGTGCCACACAAGTGCCAGGCAATGACCATCTCCAACAAGAGAGAATTTAACCATCTCCCTATGACATTCAATGGTATTGCCATCATTGAATCCTCCAACAACCACCTCCTGGGGGTTATCATTGACCAGAAACTGAACTGGACCAGCCATATAAATACTGTGGTTAAAGAGCAGGTCAGAGGCTGGGAATCCTGTGGCAAATAACTCAACTGCTGACTCAACAAAGCCTGTCCACCATCTGCAAGGCGTAAGTCAAGAGTGTGATAGAATACTGTTCAATTGTCTTGATGAGTGCAGCTCCAACAACACTCAAAAAGCTCGATACCATCCAAGACAAAGTAGTCCACTTGATCAGCACCCCGTCCACCACCTTAAACATTTACCGCCTCCACACTTGCAGCAGTGCATACACATTGCACAGCAGCAACTTCCCAAGGCTGCTTCTTTGTCATCTTTCACACCTGCGACCTCTACAACTTAGGAGAACAACGGCAGCAGATGAACGGGAACACCATCACCTGCAAGTTCCCTTCCAAGTCACTCACCATCCTGACTTGGAAATATATCGCCGTTCCTTCACTGTTGCTGGGTCAAAATCCTGGAACTCCCTTCCTAACAGCACTGTGGGTGTACCTACACCACATGGACTGCAGTGGTTCAAGAAGGCAGCTCACCACCCACTTCTCAAGGGCAATTAGGGAAGGGCAATAAATGCTGGCCCAGCCAGTGACACCCACATCGCATGAATGAATTTAGAATAAAAGATGAGTGAAGCCAAGGCCAGAGTCGGGTAATGTTACAGAGGTGGAAGTACACGGTCTTAGCGATGGTGCACATATTTGGTTAGATGCTTATCTTCATGGGAAATATGACACCAAGGTTGTGAACAGATTTAGTTTGTCTCACAGTTGCCAGGGAGAGGGATAATGTTGGTAATTAAGAAACTGAATTTGTAGTGGGGCCAGAAACAATGGCTTCAGTTTCTCAATGTTTAGTTGGAGGAAATTTCTGCTCATCCAGGTACTGGATGTCAGATAATCAGTCTGATAATTTAGCAACAGTGGAAGAGTCGAGAAAGCTGATGGAGGAGTAGAGCTGGGTGTCATCAGGATATGCTGCCATGCTTTTGGATAATGTTACCGAGGGACAGCAAGTTGACGAGAAATAGGAAAAAGCCATGGATGGAGCCTTGTGGGGGCACCAGAAGTAACAATACAGGAATAGGAAAGGAAACTATTGCAAGTGACATTCTGGCTATCTTAGATAAATAAGAATGGAACCATGACAGCGCAATCCCACCCAGCTGGATGACACTAGAAATGCATTGGAGGAC
This sequence comes from Cetorhinus maximus, assembly GCF_964194155.1. Taxonomy (NCBI): domain Eukaryota; kingdom Metazoa; phylum Chordata; class Chondrichthyes; order Lamniformes; family Cetorhinidae; genus Cetorhinus; species Cetorhinus maximus. The sequence goes on along the minus strand of NC_135889.1, from coordinate 119,498,311 downwards.
GATGTTGTGGTAAATCATGTCAAAGGCTGCAGACAGATCAAGAAGGGATATTAAGACTTTTTGTTTTAACCTCCTTTAGTCCTACCAACCCTCTGCAAACTCTGCACTTCTCCAATTCTGGCCTCATGAGTGTCCCTCTGATTTGCATCATTCCAACATTAGGGCTATGCTTTCAGGGTCGAGACCCTAAGCTCCGGAATTCCCTCTCTGAAACCCGTCTGCCTCTCGTTCCTCCTTCAAGACTACTCCTTAAAATTTACCTCTTTTGACCAAGCTTTTGGCTACCTGTTCTAATGTTGTCTCATGTCACTTGGCATCAAATGTTATTTGATAATGCACCTGTGGAGCACATTGGGGGGCATTTCACTACATTAAAAAAGGCACTACATAAATGCAAATTGTTGTTGTTGTCACAGGCCTGCCCTTAGAACAAGTAGCAAAAACGCTGGAAAACTCAATCTAATCTACATCCTTGGAGAGAATGGATACATTGAAGGGGAAGCTAGATAAATACATGAGGGAAAATGGAATAGGAGGATTCTGCTGATATTGTTAGATGCAGAGAGGGTCAGGAAGAGGCTCAAGAGGACCATAAATGCCAGTTTAGACCAGTTGGGCTGAATGGCCTGTTTCTGTGCTGTAGTTTCTATGTACGAGTTGCAAGAGATACAGCCGCACAGAAACAGGCCATTTGCAGACTTCTGGCGTTTTGAAAAGCTGTTTATCTGTAATTTCTTCCATATACGGCTAAGACTCTATCCCAGCGCTTCCCGAACATTTTCAAATGCGGCCCCATTTTAACACTTGAAGATTAACGCAATCCCAGACGCCAGCAGAAACAAAACAGCATTAAATCAGCAAAGTAAAATCCAGTATATAATTATTAAAGTTCATGTATCATAGATCAACAAGTAATGCGCATCATATAAATATGAAAAATCTGTGATAGAAGTCCCAGGCCCTCAGTGACTGGGGTTCCAGCGGTCACTTAACCTGCGTCCACTTCCATTGTCACCGTTCTGAGAAGCTACTCCAGGAAACGTCTGACCTCATTACACGGACGCATAGTCATGTCACAGCACACCCGATCACAGCTGCTGCAGCCAGAGTGCCCCACGCAGGTACAACACAAGGGGGTAGGAGGTTAATGCGGCTTTATTTCTCGTAACCCCATTTGCTGTTTCACCCGCCCCAATTGGGGCCACGACCCAAAGTTTGGGAACCACTGCTCTGTACCTCAGGTTGCCAAACTATCAGTATTGTCCTGGAGTTTCCAGGAACTTAATTATCAGCATTGTGAGAAACTCGGGAGTTTATTAGTTATAAAAATATTGGAGCTGGGGTTAAAGGTTGTTTGCTTGAACAAGGGGCAGGGAACCATATGATGAAACCTCCAGGAACACATCCAAGCAGAGTTGGCAACCCTATCTATACCTGAAATAATAATCATCTGTTTGATCCATCGATGCTTAATGTGCCTGCTGAGTGTTACCAGATGTTTCTGTTTATGTTTCAAATTTCCTGCATCTGCAGCTTTAGAAAGACTTATATAGCACTTGAATGCATCTCTTAGCAACATCTCAAAGAGATTCATGTACAATCCGTTACTTTGAAAGTGACTGTTGTTATGTCGGTCAGTATGGCAGCCATTTTTGACAGAGCAAGATCCCATAAAGAGCTCCAACATGAAGGACAAATTCATCTGATTTTTTTTTTGGTGGAATTCATTGATTGAGGAAAGTAGGCAAATTTCTTGCTCCCTTAATAGTGCAATGAGCTCTTTTCAGGCTCTAACTTGATAATATAAATAAAAATCTGCCAAGATAAAGCTGGTACCAGTAAAAGTGACCACAAAGCTGTTGTATTGTCGTAAGTAAACAGCTGGTTCATTAATGTCCTGTAGTAAAGCAAATCTGCCGCTCTTACCCAGTCTGTCCTCCATGTAATTCCACACCCACACGAATGTCATGGGCTCTTAACTACCCTCTGAAGTGATCTTCCTAGCCAACTCAGTTGAGAATGGAGCAACAGTCATTTGCTTTGATACAATTTGAAGTTGAGAGAGCAGCAGAGGTAACATGCAGGGTATCAAACCGTCCCTTTTCTTTATAGCATCACCCCTTAAAATCGCTAATTGGCCCATGTTCTGTAGGTTTACTTCCCAGGATAGCATCTGTCCCCTATTTGTAAAGCCGGGAGGCGTCTGGACAATGGAGCCATATCTTGCAGCCATGAGGTCTCTCTCTGCAGCCAAGACCGTATAGCAATGCCCTCTGCTCACTCTGGGAGTTCTGAAACAACCAATGACCAGTAACATTCCACCATCTTAGTCTCCTCCGAAAAACAAAATCATGTACTACACATGCGGGCTAAGCCCCTAGACTCATCCATTGTCAATGATGCACCTCAGTCTGATTAACAAGTATTGTTACCCAAATTGTACCAAATTGTTTCCTTACATGATATCAGTAACTGCACTTAATTGGCTAAAAAGCACTTTGTGGAATCCCAGGTCATAATATACCTTCTTTTGATATGTAAGTGTTATATAATCTGAAATGTACAAAGACCTGGCAGTTTGTACATTTTGCACAATCTGATGGTTAAATGGTTGAATCTTATTTACACCATTTAAATTACAAATGTTCCATCTGTTTATGCGCTTCTAGTTGTTTAACTGTTACTGATCATTAATTTCAGACTGAATATTCTGATTAGCACCATTAAACTAAGTATCCAGTTCCGAACCACAGTGAGGAATGGAAGATTAAGTATAGATAGATCAAATACCTTGTAGAATATATGATATATCCTGAGACACAATGGAACAAAAAGCAACCAGATTAGTGTGAATAATACAGGATGCAATCTACTTTAATTTGCTTAAGTGGACAAGACAAAACTTTTCAAAATGTTAGTCTTTAATCAGGAGAGTCAATGATGAATGAATTGAAAGGGATCATGGAGCAGACAGGCTTTATTGGCCTAATTACCTTTAAACATAAGAACATAAGAACTAGGAGCAGGAGTAGGCAATTCAGCTCCTTGAGCCTGCCCCACCATTCAATACGATCATGGCTGATCTAATTTCGGCCTCAACTCCAATTTCCCGCCCACTCCCCATAACCTTTCAACTCTTTAATAATTAAAAATCTGTCTATCTCCGCAAGTTTATTCAGCGTCCCAGCATCCACTGCACTCTGAGGTAGTGAATTCCACAGAATCACGACCCTTTGAGAAAAGTAATTCCTCCTCATCTCTGATTTAAATCTACCACCCCTTAGCCTAAAACTATGGCCTCTCGTTCCCAGAAGGGGAAACATCTGCTCCACGTCTACTTTGTCTATCCTCTTTAGCATCTTATATATTTGATCTCCTCTCATCCTTCTAAACTCTAGTGAGTATAGGCCTAAACTGCTCAATCTCTCCTCATAAGACAAGCCCCACATCTCTGGAATCAATCTAGTGAACCTCCTCTGAACCACCTCCAATGCAACAACATCCTTCAAGTAAGGGGACCAAAACTGTGCACAGTACTCCAGGTGTGGCCTCACCAATGCCTTGTACAGTTGCAACAACAATTCCCTATTTTTATACTCTATTCCTTTAGCAATAAATGCCAAAATTCCATTTGCCTTTCTTATTACCTGCTGTACCTGCATACTAGCTTTCAGTGATTCATGCACAAGGACACCCAGATCCCTCTGCACTGAAGCATTCTGAAGTTTCTCTCCACTTAAATAATAAGTCGCCTTTTTATTCTTCCAACCAAAATGGATAGCCTCACACTTATCCACGTTAAACTCCATCTGCCAAAATTTGGTCCATTCACCTAACCTGTCCATATCCATTTGCAAATTTCTTATTTCTTCATTGCAACTTACTTTCCCACCTATTTTGGTGTCATCTGCAAATTTAGCTATAGTACCTTCTATCCCTGAATCCAAGTCATTAATATAGATTGTAGATAGTTGGGGCCCAAGGACTGAACCCTGTGGCACCCCACTAGGTACAGCTTGCCATCCAGAAAAAGACCCATTTATTTCAACTCTCTGCTTTCTGTTGGTTAGCCAATCCTCTTTCCAAGCTAATATATTACTCCTAACTCTGTGTGATCTTATCTTGTGTATTAATCTTTTGTGCGGCACCTTATCAAAGGCCTTCTGGAAGTCCAGATATACTACATCTACAGGATCCCCATTATCCACTTTGCTTGACGCATCTTCAAAGAACTCTAGCAAATTAGTCAAACACGATTTACTCTTCATAAAACCATGCTGACTCTGATGGATTGCATTTTGACTTTCCAAATGCCCCATTACTACTTCCTTCATAATGGATTCCAACAATTCCCCAACGACAGACGTTAAAACTAACTGGTCTATAGTTTCGTACTTTCTGCCTCCCCCCTGCCTTTTTGAGTAAGGGCATTATATTAACATTTTTCCAATTCACTGGAACCTTTCCAGAATCCAGGAAATTTTGGAATATTATAGCCAATGCATCCACTATCTCCGCTGCCACTTCCTTTAAGACCCTGGGATGTAGGCCATCAGGTCCTGGGGACTTGTCACCCTTTAATCCCAATAGTTTGCTCAGTACATTTTCTCTAGTGATGGTGATTGTTCTAAGTACTTCCTTCTCTATATCCTCTGCACTAACTGTTACTATTGGGGTGGTACTTGTGTCCTCCACCGTGAAAACTGAGGCAAAATATTGATTAAGCGTCTCTGCCATTTCTGCGTTCCCCACTATTAACTCCCCAGCCTTGTCCTCCAAGGGACCAACATTCACTTTAGCTACTCTCTTTCCTTTTATATACTTGTAGAAGCTTTTGCTATCAGTTTTTACATTTTGTGCTAGCTTTCTTTCATAATTTACCTTTGCTCTTTTTATTATTGTTTTAGTAACCCTTTGTTGATCTTTAAAAGTTTCCCAATCTTCCAGCCTGCCACTGACCTTTGCAATTTGGTATGCCTTAGTTTTTGCCTTTAAGTTAACTTCAACTTCCTTGCTTAGCCATGGATGCTTTTTCCCCCTCTTACCATCTTTCTTCCTCATTGGGATATATTTTACTTGGGAGGAATTGAATATCTCCTTAAATATCTGCCACTGTTCATCAACTGTCCTACCTTATAGTCTTCCTGCCCAGTCCACTGGGGCCAAATCTGCCCTCATGCCTATGTAGTTACCTTTGTTTAACTCTAGAACACTAGTGTGGGATTCAAGTTTCTCGCTCTCAAACTGAACTTGAAATTCTATCATGCTATGATCACTCTTCCTTGGAGGATCCTTTACTATGAGATCATTAATTAATCTCATCTCATTACACAAAACCAAATCCAGAATAGCCTGCTCCCTGGTTGGTTCCACAACATATTGCTCCAAGAAACAATCTCTAATACGCTCTATGAACTCTCCCTCGAGGCTACCCTTGCCAATTTGATTAGTCCAGTCTATATGCATATTAAAATCACCCATGATTATTGCCGTGCCTTTCTTACATGCTCCCAGTATTTCCTGGTTTATACTGTGCCCTACTACTAAACTACTGTTTGGGGCCCTATAGATTACCCCCCAGGGACTTCTTTCCCTTGCTATTTCTTATTTCTTCCCAGACTGACTCTACGTCTTGCTCTCCAGTGTCTATATCATTCCTCACTATAGCACTGATTTATTCCTTTACTAACAAAGCTACACCACCTCCTTTTCTTTTCTGCCTATCCTTCTGAAACACTGAGTACCCTTGGATATTCAACTCCCAAGCCTGTTCTCCCTGTAAGCACATCTCAGTAATCGTCACCAAATCACACCTATTTATCTCTATTTGCACTGTTAACTCATTAGTTTTATTCCGAATATTTCGTGCATTCAGATACAAAGCCTTTAAGTTTGCCCTATTGTCAATTTTCCCTACTCTTATATGATTCTTTGGTGCAATATGGCATTCACACACTCTGTCCCTTCCTTTCACTTTTTGATAACAATCAGCCTCGTCACTAACCTGCACTCTTACCCACTCCTTAAATTTTGATATTTTATATTGCCATGCAACTGAACCCTCCCCCCAACTATTTAGTTGAAAGCCCTATCTACGACCCTAGTTATGCGGTTCGACAGGACACTGGTCCCAGCCTGATTCAAGTGGAGTCCGTCCCAACGGAATAGCTCCCTCTTTCCCCAGTACCGGTGCCAATGTCCCATGAATTCAAACCCATTTCTCCCACACCAATCTTTGAGCCACGCATTGACCTCTTTAATCTCATTGACCCTGTGCCAATTAGCTCGTGGCTCAGGTAGTAATCCGGAGATTATTACCTTTTTTGGTTCTGCCTTTTAATTTAGCCCCTTGCTGCTCGTATTCCCTCAGCAGAGCCTCTTTCCTTCTACCTATATCGTTGGTACCTACTTGGACCACGACAACTGGATCTTTCCCTCCAACTCCAAGTTCCTGAAATTTCCTTAACCCAGTTCCATGCTTTTATCAGGTCCTTTGGCTTCAATTATTGAATTGGGTTTGCGAGGAAAAAAGACTACATAGCTATTTTCTTAACAAATCAAACTCCTTCCAATGTTCTGAATCCAGACAATAGTATAAACATATATCATCAGGATCCATAACAGAATATTCCCATGCCCAAGGCTTATTCAATTGACTCAACATTTAATTTAGTGCCACAATGATGCTTTGTGATGTTAAGCAATTTCGATTTCTGTTCACTCATTTACTTCATAATCGAGGATGGTAGGTAACTGGCAGTGAATTGGAATGCAGCAATCTAATACAGTCAGGTTTTTTTTTCTGTATTCTTTCATGGGATGAGGGCATTGCTGGTGAGGCCAGCATTTGTTGCCCATCCCTAATTGCCCTTCAACTGAACTTGCTAGGTAATTTCAGAGGGTAGTTAAGAGTCAACCACATTGCTTTGGGTCTGGAGTCACATGTAGGCCAGACCAGGTAAGGACGGCAGATTTCCCTCCCTAAAGGACATTAGCGAACCAGATGGGTTTTTACAGCAATTGATGATAGTTTCATGGTCACCATTACTGAGACTAGCTTTATATTCCAGGTTTTTTTATTAATTGAATTTAAATTCCACCAGCATTAGCCTGGGCCACTGGATTACTAGTCCAGTGATATTACTACTACGCCACCATCTCCCCGTGACATCTTTTGTACTTGTTGTTTGTGATGTCACAAACAATGACAAGAAGGTTCAGCCATTTCACAGCTGAAGACAGTTATGGCTTGCTGAACATCCAACTGATATCAGCAACTGTAATCATGAAGATGTTGCATTGCCATAAAAATTCAGCTGCTTCATTAAAGTCCTTTAAAGGAAGGAAACCTTACCCGTTCTGGCCTGTACGTGACTCCAGTCCCACACCAATATGGTTGACTCTTAACTGCCCTCTGAGGAGGCCTAACAAGCCACTCAGTTCAAAGAATGCCCAACACCATCACCTCAGAGCAACTAAGGATGAACAATAAATGCTGGCATTGGCAGCCACGTCCAAATCCCTAGAATGAAAAAAAACTTATTTGCAGTAATATTATATTCATCTGTTGCATCCTGAAAGTGCCAATCGTGTTGGGTACAATCCCAGATACTAGGAAATCTCTGGTGATTCACGCATAAGTGAAACACCAAAGGTCAATAAATCAGAATTGCTAAATTTTGGTAAAAAAAACTTATACTCTGGAGGAAGCGGAATGATGTAGAAAAACAGAGATTTGGAGATTCAAATTCACAGGACTTTAAAAGCAGCACCTCATGGGTTAAGTCAATAAAATACAAAAATGGAACACTGGATCTTATGACAAATATAGAACATAAAAGTTGAGATGTAATGGTGAATCTATGTAAATTGTGTTCCCCTTAGTTCATCCTAGTCCAGTCATGGGTTTGAATTCGACTCCAGAAACTTGAATGCATTAGCTAATCTAGCATGGCACTCCAGTGCGGGACTGAGGGAGTGCCACACTGTTGGAGGTATTGGTTTTTGGTTGAAGAGTTAAACCAAAGACTTGTCTATCCTCTCGGGTGAGCATAAAAGGTCCTGCAGCACTACTTGAAGAGCAGGGGAGCTGCCCTAAGCAACAGTTATATTTTAGCTAACATTTAAAACAGATATTCCAGTCATTGATTTTATTCCTGTCTTTTGGATACATTGGTGCAGAAAACATAGCAGCCAATGACTACACTTCAAACTCCTTCATTGGCTGTAAAGCACTTTGAGAAATCCTGAGATCTGAAAGGTGCTATATAAATGCAAGATGTTCTTCTAAATCTTACTAATACCACAGTTGCAGTATTGCAAAGGGAATGGAATATAAAAGTAGGGTTGTTTTGCTACAGTTGTAAGGGCATTGGTGAGACCACATCTAGAGTACTGTGTACAGCTTTGGTCTCCTTATTTAAGAAAGGACATAATTGCATTAGCAGTTCAGAGGAGGTTCACTTGACTGATTCCAGGTATTCGGGCTGCGGGGAGAGTGTGGAGAGGAGTTGCGGGTTGTCTTATGAGGAAAGGCTGGATAGATTGGGCCTGTACACATTGGAGTTTAGAAGAATGAGGTGATCTTATATAAGATCCTGAGGAGCTTTGACAGGGTGGATGCTGAAAGGATGTTTTCTCTTTGTGGGAGAGATTACAACTAGGGGACACAGTTTAAAAATAGGGGGTTCCCCCCCCTTTAAGATGGGGATGAGAAGGATTTTTTTCACTCAGTGCCAAGTCTGTGGAATTCTCTTCCCCAGAGAGCGATGGAGGCAGGGTCATTGAATATTTTTAAGGCAGAGGTTGATAGATCCTTGACTAACAAGGGAGTCAAAGGGTATCAGGGGATAGTGGAATTGAGGCCATGATCTTATTGAATGGCGGTGCAGGCTCGAGGGGCCAAAAGGCCTACTCCTGCTCCTAATTCGTATGTGACTCCAAACTACAGGGAGGATATTGGGGCAAGAGAGAGGGCTTTTATCTTCAGTGTGGATATTGCTAGCATGAAGAAATAGAAACAGAAAGAAAGACTTTTGAGAATTGGAAAGAATTTTTAATATAAAGATTACGGGGTAATTTAATAGAAGCATTTAACTATGAATACATGGGATACAGTATATTAGACACAGATGATTTCCAGTGATTAAGGTATCAATTGCGGGCTAGAAGAGTATTTTTTCTGGAGAAATTTTAGTGATTAAGTTTAAAATTGACCTGATATGAATGTCGGAGTAAAGGACATTAGAATTTTTAAAAATCATTTGACGGAACATATATAATAGATATAACTGAGATAACATTGTGCACACTGGGGCAACATCCTTTGTGATGATTTAATCACACTCCAGTTTTCAAAGATGGACACCAATATTTAACAATGAACTTCAATGCAACTGAGATAATTTATTAGAAGTTAGTTGAAACAAACAATCTGATAAGGAAACAATAAGATCAGAGTGTAGCCAATAACCCTGAAAAAAAACAGATGTGTCACAAAGAACTGACAAAAATACAAGATAGCAAAACCATAAAAACAGGAATAATTCTGCACTTTTTCTTTTTAATACTAGCATGTAAGAATTTCAAAAGTGAATTACATGTTAAACATAAGTTAATATAAATGGGTGAATCTTTTGGAAGTGAAACTCCTTTACAGCAAATGGAAGTACTTCTCCAGTAAAACTGGTTGCACTGCATTGCTAACCTAATAAGGTATTCTCTTATTAACAGAGCACTGTAGAAAGAAAGCTCAAAGTTGTGATAAATCTACTGTAACAAATCCTGAAGAAAAATTAGAACTTGTTTGGATGCGCTCCTTTAATCAGCATTACTTGCCCATAAAAATAATTAGAAATACTGCAGACAGCACAGAGATCCTGCATAGCAAGACTGGAACTGTATTGTACTGTTTTAATCAAATAAAAACCATACAGTGGTCCTTAAAGTTCCAGTTTCCTCTAAACCTTTACATTTTTTAAACCAACTTGTTTGGAACTTTCATCTTTGAATTTAATCCTGAAAATACATGCTTTATTCCTGCTGTCATCCTCAATGCTCCTCCTGCTGCTGGGTCCCTCAGCCGTCAGTCAAAGAGAAATGCTATTAATATTTACAAGTTAAGCTACCTGCCTAAGTGGTATAAAGGCAAAAGATCACAGGTCAGGAACCTGAAATAAAAACAGAATGGTGATTGGCCTGAAATATTAATTCTGTTTCTGTTGTGGAGTGTTTCCAGATTTTTGTTCTTATTTCTGGGCAACTGGTACTTGGGCCACAATACGCATTTGCAAAACAGCGCAAGGCTGGAAGCATTTATTTTTCTTTCTCTTCCCAGCACCTTTCCTCAATTATGAAAAGATGTTGGTGAACTAGAGGAAGTTTACTGCACCTTCTGGCCCCCTCAAAATGTTACATCTCGGTTCACCAGCTACCCAAATATAGCCTTATTATATCAGCATTTCCTAAACTAAGGACACAGCTCAAAATTTAAGTTAAAAGCTAAAATACTTTACCACATTTTTAAAAGTAGCTTACATCTGCAAGAGCTTACTGCGGAGATTTCAGGAAATGAAATATCCTGTAGTTGTAATAGCTGATTCCTCATTTCAGAAAATTTGTGGATCTTCAACATTTAAACAGTAATAGTGGAAAATCACAATGTTTGAGTGAATTATTTTTCATCATTGGCCCCATGCTGTTATGCAAATGATTTGTGACAATTTGATGCTAATACATAATAAAGGACAGGAAACTGCATAAATACTTGAAATGAAAAAAAATTGCTGGGGTATGGGGAAAGGTCAGGGTGGAGCAGTGGAACTGTTTGGATTTGCATCAAGCACAGGCTTGATGGGCCCGATGGCTTCCTTCTGTGCTGCATCATTCCAGGGTTTTACAGAAGAGAGAATATTACAACAGCATGGGAGAAAATAAAGTGAAGGAGGAACAAAACAAACAGAAGAGAAAGAAGTAACAAAGAGAGGAAGGCAGTAAAACAAAAGGGTGAACACAAGTGGGGACAGAGAGGAACCAAATGAGAGGAGCCCATGATAAGACGAATGGAAGATTCTCGCACCAAAACTCTCGTAACGCAATCAACGTGAGACTCCTATCATGACAACTAATGTGCACGAGTAAAAGTTTCTCTCGGTGAACTCTAATTAAAAGGAAACAGCCCAGCAACACAAACCTACATTTTAATGGCGTGGGGGGAAGCTCCAAAAAACCTGCCAAGTTCAATCCCCACCCTCCCTACTGCTTGACACAACATTCCATTTTGTAAAATCAAATAGTCTGTATTATGCTAGAGGGCTGGAAGGCTTTTATTTATACGGCAAGACTAGCACTGAAACTGTGAAATCATTTGCAAAACACTTAACGCGAGGTGAACCTTTCAGCAATCAGCGGCTGCTGCTAGTCTGAGATGTTAGAAGCCAAAATCTGAACTTGTCTTTGTGTTCAGACACTGACAGGGCAACTGTGCATTTCCATTATTTATTTCAGATTTCCAGTATTCTGTAGGTAACTTTTTCTTTTGGTTCTGTGCAGCCCTTTCAGGCCCGGCATTGAAGCATCGGTGCATAGAGGTTTACATTTAAAACAAATACCTGTAAAAAGAATTTCAGTCATAGCAAAAACATCGCTTCTTTGTTGAATTTAGTTTACCTTTCATAATAAAACTCCAGTCATCAAAAGAGATAACAGAGAGGCACACAATTGCACCTTTCTAGAATGCTAAGACTCATCATTTCCAAGTTTACTGGTAGAAATCGTATTTTTGCGGTCTGTTGCGTTATTTAATATACTGGCTGTGTTGATGCACAGTGGCGGGAGCTGATCTGACTATCCTATTGTCACACCAAAAATTGTGACAAACTGGAGTTTTGATAGCTGCGATTTATACATTCAAAATAACTAGCAAATGTGATATTTTATCTTCTGGGAATTACGTAATGAGGAAACACATTCAAGAACTGATAGTTCTTTTTAACCCCACCGCTTGCCAACTCCCTTCTTTCCTGAGGCACAGTCACCTTGTTGAGCTGCGCCATCTCAGGTATTGTGCGCCCTCCTGTGCCTCACCCAATCTTCATGTTTTAAGCCTCAATGCTAAGTGCTGGCAGGCCATTAAACTGTCAGGGAGTCATATCCAATCCTGTCCTCACCTCTCTACACATGCAAGCTCCTAGGGAGGCTATGAGGTAGTGATGAGAAGCAGCAGTCTAGATTTTTTCCTTCCAACCCGCCAAACCCCTACAAATGTCCTGGTTGGGATCAACAAAACCAGCACTTGACCAGTGATGGGGTCTGGGAGCCTCCTGGTCTGATCAGCTCAGTTATTCAGTGTATAAAACCCACCAAATAACAGGAGGCTTGGGAAGCAGACTGTAACCCCATCTGAACTTCTGATCTCAGTCACACTGTCAGGTCAGCTCACAGAGGCATCAGCAAAAGCGAGGGAATTGGTCACTTGCGTAGCCTCACAAGTCAGCGAGTCAGGAAGACTAGGAAATAAGTAGGGGGATGGAGGGGAATCGAGAAAAGTTTGCTCGTCATTTAAGACAAAGACATGTTCAACAAACTCACAGGCCACAAATATAGTCAGCACCAAAAATACAAAATCACTCGTTTGGGAGGACAGAAGAAGTGTTTACATTTTGACTGCATGTTCTACAAGTACGAGAGCCCTGTTTAACGCACTGAATTCTTTTGGGAGCAACTAAAAAGTGATCAAATAGTCATTTGGTAGTACAGAACTTGAGTATTGCTGCACAGCGAGAGCTTCAGAGCAAAGTGGTAATGTCAGCTTTTTCACTTAAATGATGCTGAGTCCTTTCTGGCACCCAAGGTTTATTTTCAACCCAAGTAATATTTCAAAAGTTTTGTTTTAGTTATAATGTCTGTGTCAGACTTTTATAATCTCTCTAACTGTTGTATTAAAACAAAATTGAAATCACCCATGTTAACAAAAAACACACCTTTTAAAGGTGTATTAGAGAGGAAATTAGAAAGTGAGCCTCATCTCCTGGTATTCTCCAAGGACCAACTCTAAAGCTGCATTGTAAATACAATGCAGAATACCATCCATATTCGTACAGCATTAAAGGCGATTTTTAGTAAATTTACAGTTGTGAAAGTTCCCAAAGTTACAAGTGGTATCTCCTTTTTCATGTCTCTCAACATCAGCGGCCAACGTATAGCTAGCATTTCAGAGATGTGGACCTTTTTGGATCCCACATCCAATTCTTAGTCACTTACATCAAACCTTTCCATTAGAAAAGCCCTTCGATTGCGATAATAAAAAAAAATTAAGATTTAGAATCTACAAATCCCACATATATCATGTCCCATGAAAGTAAACAGTCAACAAAATACAACCAGCCGACAATGTCTGCCTTATATTTTCCTTCATTTGCTGTGAAAAAAATTCAGCATCAGGGTCTAATTAAAGCACTTCAGCACGTACTCTAGGCTGATGCTGCGGTGCAACACTGCAGGAGTGCTGCATTGCTGGAGATGCTGTTCTTCAGGTGATTTGTCAAACAGAGTTACTGTCTGCTTGTCCCAGTTTAAGATGGATGTGAAGAAAAATCCCACAGCTCTGCTTGAAGGCTGATTTTCTGGTACCATGGTGCCCACATTCATCTCTCAACCAACAGCATCAAAAATAAAGACAGATTATTCATCTTGTCATTCTCTGTGGGATCTGCTACACACAAAGCTGCTGCCATGTTCACCCATGTAAGGAACTGCTGCACTTCAAGGCAATTCAGTGCCTTGAGACGTCTGATACAAGGGTCTACATAAGTGGAAATTTCTTTTTATAAATCAGGTTTATTGCTCATGTTAGCGGAGAGGAACATAGTCCCCTACGTCTACAATTGTGTCTTGAAGATACAATGACCAGCTGGCTACCAAGCACAAACTTGATGAATTCATGGTATTCATTACTGTTGTGTAGGTTAGGTATAGCTGCCAATTCTGGCCACCAGATTTTGTGGCTGACCGAGACGGTGTTGTGACTTTAACACCTGTCTTGCTGATTTGACTGCTGGGTTTAAGGTTACTTCAGTGTTCATAACTGGGATCAGGAAAAGAGAGTTCAGTCCAACATTGCTGTAGCTATCAATTCCAAAGTCTGCCGGAAGGGAGCTTGATTCCCCTAACTGGGTAAGACTGGCATCACAAGCTGGTTAAATGCCATTGTTGTTTCCACAGGGCATCTGCTCATCCTCAGAGAACCAGGGAGACACAGGATGTCCATCAGTCTCTCAATGCCGAGAGTCAAAGGAGGTTGCTTTCCGTTTAATTCCGTGTGCTTTGTGCAGCCGTCACATCCAACAGGAGACGGGGTGCCCTGTGAACTGAGGGAGGTATACATTTCCACTGGAGTGTGACGAAAGGCAATCTTGATAGACGTTTGGTTCAATGTCCCGCATTTGACAGCCAGCCCGGCCTCACTTTGAAGTTTACAACAGTTTGAGCAAGAAATGGGCGGTGCGATTCCAGGCTTCTCTTGGATTGTCCTCAGGTCAGTGCTGTAGGTGAGGGACGTCAGGACAGTCCCCCAGAGACAGAGCGCAGTCACTGCGATGCCAGACTTCCCATGGCCAGGGTCAGTTTCTACGAAACAGCAAGGAAGGCTGGATGGAGAGCCTCGAGGCCAGGCCACATTGAATGGTGTTGACAGAAAGGACTTGGCCTCCTGTGCGCATTCCACTGGGTCCAGGATAACCCCCCGGCTCAAAACAGGTTCCTGATTCTGGGAGATCACATACATCTGGCCTTTTGAGCACATTGCCTGCCGTAGGACTGCAGTGCCAGCGATAATTCCTGCAACGCTGGTTAGGTACACGAGACCCATCATGCAGGCAACCTATAATGAGAGAAAGTAGACCAGCGTTAAAAATCCGTCAAATCCAGCTCATTTTTTCATCCTTCCTCAAATCTGCAGCAACCTATACAACATATTAGATTCACTGATGAAACAGATTGAGGTCACTATTGAAACAGTAACTGGATTGGCAGCACTGCGATACATCCAGTGCACTAACAGAGCATGTCGAGGTGCCAAACTGGCTTTTGAAGCTTCACTACCAATAAAAGCCATATCAGCAGACAAAGCAGTCAGTGATGAAAAAGAAACAAGGTACCAGGCTAATTGCCCAAAGCTCTCCTGATATACCAGGAATGCTGCAGTGTTGTTAGCACCTGATAGCCAGTGGATTCCCATGACAGGCAAAAAGTAACTTGTGCTTGTGGGGATAGGTGGGTTAGAGAATTGGTTACATTTTCTCTTCCTACAATTTTGCACCAATCATTACAATGGAAGATGTAGCAAAAAGCTCCTGGATTCTGATGACGGTGATAGAAAGTGGTTGGCACCAAACCTCTATCAATCATTTAATCTCTCTTGCCTTCCACCCTAACACAGACCTTCCCTTCTGTTCTTTCCCCTCCTTTCTCTGTTTCTTGTTTAAAACCTGTTACATCTCTGACTTTTCCCAGTTCCGATGAAATGTCATTAATTGAAACACTAGCTGTTTCTCTCTTTGCAGATGCCGCCAGACCCAAGACCATAAGACGTAGGGGCAGGGGTGGGCCATTCGGCCCATCGAGTCTGCTCCGCCATTCAATGAGATCATGGCTGATCTGATAATCCTCAACTCCGCTTTCTTGCCTTTCCTTCATAACTCTAGGATTCCCTTACTGATTAAAAATCTGTCTATCTCAGCCTTGAATATACTTAACGACCCAGCTTCTACATACCTTTGCAGTAAAGAATTACACAGGTTAACTACCCTCAGAGAAATCCTCCTCATCTTTGTTTTAAATGGGTGGCCTCTTACTCTGAGATTATGACCTCTGGTCTTAAGACTCTCCCACAAGGGGAAACAACCTCTCAGCATCTACCCTGTCAAGCCCCCTAAGAATCTTACATGTTTCAATAAGGTCACCTCTCATTCTTCTAAATTCCAATGAGTACAGGCCCAACCTAATCAACCTCTCCTCACAAGAACATCTCTCCATACCCGGAATCAACCTAGTGAACTTTCTCTGAACTGCCTCCAGTGCCAATATATCTTTCCTTAGATAAAGGGACCAAAACTGTTCACAGTATTCTAGATGTGCTCTAATCAGTGCCTTGCATAGTTTTAGCAAGACTTTCCTATTTTTATACTCCATTCCCTTTGAAATAAAGGCCAACATTCCATTTGCTTTCCCTATTACCTGTTGAACTTAAGTTAGCTTTTTGGGAGTCATGCACAAGGACTCCCAAATCCCTCTGTGCTGCAGCCCTCTGCAGTCTTTCTCCATTTAAATAATATTCATTTCTTGCTGCCAAAGTGCATCAACTCACATTTCCCCACATTATATTCCATCTGCCACTTTTTTGCCCTCTCGGGCTGTCTATATCCCTCTGTAGACTCCTTATGTCATCCTCACTACTTGCCTTCCCACCTATTTTTTTATCATCCACAAATTCGGCGATAGTACATTCACTTCCCTCATCTAAGTCATTTATATTGTAAAAAATTGAGACCCCAGCACTGATCCCTGTGGCACTCCACTAGTTACAGGTTGCCATCCTGAAAATGCCCTCTTATTATTAGCATTTCCAGCAGGTTCTGTTTTTATTTCAGATTTTCAGCATCTGCAGTATTTAGTTTCTCTATATATAGTGTCTCTTCAAGAGTGCTAATTGGTTGATAGGAAACATGGGATATATCTGGGAATGACAATTTATCCCAATGGAGTCTATACTGGAGAATGTTACACTTGGCTCATAAATTTACTTGGCTCGGTTCAAAATCGTAACAGTGGATTTTTTAAAAAATTCATTCATAAAATGTGGGCATCACCTGCAAGGCCACCATTTATTGGCCACCCTTAATTACCTTCAAATGACTTGCTAGGTAATTTTGGAGGGCAATTAAGAGACAACCGCATTGCAGTAGGTCTGGAGGAGTCACATGTAGGTCAGACCAGGTAACGATGGCAGATTTCCTTCCCTAAAGGACATGAGTGAACCAGATGGGTTTTTCCCTGATTTTTATCACTGTCACCATTATTGATACTAACTTTTTATTCCAAATTTATTTAATGAGTTGAATTTAAATTTCCCACTTACTGTGGTGGGGTTTGAGTTCATGGCTCAGGATCATTAATCCTGGCCTTTGGATTACTGTCCAGTAACTTAACCACTTTGCTAGTACTTTCCAAACTATTTTCCAATACGACCCTGTTTTAAAGCCTGAAAATTAACATGGCCCCAGATGCCAGCAAATACAAGACAGCAATGAAATAGCACTGTAACATTCGGTATATAATTATTAAAGTTTGGGTATCAACATATACCTCATAAATATGAATGTGTTTATAAAGTGCTGTGTAAAAATATTTTATGTACTCATGTAGGTTTCTGCCAAGCTCCCCATATTCCCTGATGGCAAAAGGCTCAGTTGAGCCCCTTTCCCTTCCATCCCCCCACTGCAATCAGCTCCTCTCCCCCCATTACACACACATACACACACATACCAACCTTTCTTCCCAACTTCCCCTCCCGCCCCCACTCACTCCTCTCCCCAACAGTCCACCACCCCCCCCCGCCTCCAATTCACTCAGCAGCTACTTTTCCAATTACCCCTCCCAGTCACTCAGTTGTCCCTCTTCCCAACCCCTCTCCCTCTAATCACTCAGCAGCCCAAACCCTTCCTCCATTCCACACCAAACACACACACGTTTAATAGGTGGATATCCATTTACCGAATCAAGCAACAGAAGACATTCTGTGAATCACAACTGTTTTATTGTTAAACTATAGTTCAATACAAATACCAGTTTCCACTCTTCCCATCTGAATCCTCTCCCAGTCAAGAAGCAAACCCTGCTACTGGGGAAAAACCCAGCTCTTAAGTA
Organism: Cetorhinus maximus; assembly: GCF_964194155.1. NCBI lineage: Eukaryota > Metazoa > Chordata > Chondrichthyes > Lamniformes > Cetorhinidae > Cetorhinus > Cetorhinus maximus. The sequence continues at coordinate 119,480,389 of NC_135889.1, read as the reverse complement.
CAGGCTTCAATGAGCATCACTTGCTCTCACTTCACTCTGAAGCTTGTCCTGGTTTATTCTTAAAGGACCCTGCATTTCAAACATTGTCTGTCTCTCTCTCTCTTTCTCACACATACAAACCTCCCCACTTTTGGTCTAGCTGCCAGTGACTGTGAAGCAGACTCACTAGCCCAGGGTAAGGAGCCTGTACAACAAAGAGGAGCAGGAACACAGTGAAGAATGAAGCCGCCACTCACTTTCCCAGCTCAGTCACGTGACCTCCCGCATTTTCCCTGCACTGAGCCAGTGAACCAAGTCGGTGCACAGGCATCCCAAGCCCACTCAAAAACCTTGCTAAAAACGGTTTGATGATGTTAAAGGCTGCCTCCAGCTCACTGTCCAGCTCTTGCTGTTTGACAGCATCGATCCAGTGCACTGAGGGCTGTCCAGCTAGAGTCTTCAGACCGGGCAGCCTCCCCTCCATAATTGCCATTGTTACCTTGGAGGAGGGGAAGATTGTGACTGCAAATGTGACATTGCAACCCCACTGGGGGATGCAAACTACAGTTTGGGAACGCCTGCACTATGCCATTATTCCAGCTACACAGGGCACTAGTTCAACAGTTAGGTCTGACCAATTATACCCAGGGGTGGAGAGAAGTACGTTATCTCATGCTTCTGCCAAAAGCTCTAGGACTTTTGAGTATCCATTTGAAAGGAAGAGATTATTTTGCAGGACACAGGCTCTGGTAATACAAGATGCTACAAGAAATGTCTGAAAAGTAACCTTTGCCTTTTCAGAATTTACAAGAATGGCAGCCAGCTATTTGAAAACTAAGTCCCTATCGCGATATACTGAATTGATGGCAAGAGTCAAATGGGATTGCTGGTGTGAAAGGTAACGAGCACAGATTTGAAGCAGATCTAGTGTCCCTATCCAGCCCTCCTTGAAAGATAAGAATTCAGGCTGGTGATGTGATGGTTATGGTCTGGGACTAGCTCTCCAGAGGCCATGAGTATGAATCTCACTGCAACAAGTTGGGAAATTGTATACAATAAATCCGGTAATTTTTCATTGAGCTCCAGAAAAATTACCATGAAAATTGCCAGACCATGGTAATGAGAGAATGGCCTAGGTGTGACTCCAATGAACACTGCAAAGCCAGCAGCATGCACTTCCGAGGAACAAGCACAACTGAATTAAAAAATTGTGGTCGTGGCAAGTCTTGTGAATTCATTAGGAAACTGCAGTTGTTCTAGGGTTACATGCACTGCAGTGACTGGGACCTCGTTAGATGGGGAACCTGTGCAGTTAAATGCAAACTGAATATGTGCATCTAGTTGCTCTACAGCTTTCTCCTTCCCTTTTATAAAGGATCAAACCATTAAAAAGGATGTGACTGCACATTACCTTCACAACATGCTGGTAGAGTTCTGTAAATGCTTGTTGCCACAGTGCCTGCTCGAGTATCACGCACAAGTCTGTGTATGTGAACCAGCCTCTTTTCAATCCTTGCGACTCAGCAACCCTGCAAAATGTGGAGGCACAAGATCAAAACCCGAAAAGCTTGGGAGGGTGTGTGATGTGTCGCTGTTCAGCTTTTGTGACTTCCTTCCAAAAGGATTGGGTAAGAGGGGCTCATTAACAATCTGTAATGAGCTGTTCAAGTGACCCACAGCAAGGCTGTACACCATGTTACACCTCTGCAATTACAACAGTTAATGACAAAACAGCTTCTCAATTACATGTCAGCTTTGGCTCTGTGGGTAGCACTAGGGACTCTGAATCAGAAGGTTGTGGGTTCACTTCAGTCCAGAGACATGAGCATAAACATCTAGGGTTAGGTTGACACTTTAGTGTAGTACTTGAAGGAGTGCAGCATTATCATAGGTTCTGTCTGCCCTCTCAGGGAGGTGTAAAAGCTCCATAGCACTTTTTTGAAGAACAGGGGAGTTATTCTCAGTGCCCAGACCAATAAGTACCTTCAATCAACATCACTAAAGACAGATGACCTGGTCACATTATCACACTGCTGTTTTTGGGAGCTTGCTGTGCACAAATTGACAGTCAATTTCCAGCATTACAACAGTGACTACACTTCAAAAGGACGTAACTGGCAGTAAAGTGCTTTGGGACATCCTAAAGTCGTGAAAGGCATTATATGAATGCAAACTTTCTTCATCATACACTACATATTAAAGCAGTTGACATCCATAATGATGGAATCTCTTTTGTTCCTGTACTCCAGTCTGGAATTCCTGTTCAAAAGCAGTTCCACAAAAAGCCATCGAGATGCAAAAATGCCTCCCATCAGCAGTGACGTACTGGGGGAATATAAGGAATTTTTCTTTTTTACATATAGACTGCATTAGGGTGGTGGAAACAGATTCAATAATAAATTTCTAAAGGGAATTGTAAATATACTTGATAAGGACAGATCTGCAGGGCAGTGGGGAAAGAACAGGAGTGGGACTAATTGAAAAGCTCTCTCAAAGAGTTGGCATAGGCACGACATGCTGAATGGTCTCTTTCTGTGCTGTATGATCCCATGATTCTACTCTAGAAGTCTTCATGAACTGCACAGAAAATGTCATTTCCCAAATAGTTTTTTACCTAGCAGTTTTAAAGAAAAACTGTGAATACAAACATTGCTGGCTACCAACAGCTTTCATTGTACAACATTTCAGAGGCACACCAATCACTCCCATTAGGGAGGAATTACCCACCATCACCAAAAGGCAAACCCCATACAGCAATAAAATGCTCAACCTAGCCATGCTATTCCACCATAAGCTGCCGTTATATTATAGGGCAGCCACTGATGGCAGACAGTGGGCAATGGAAGCAGAGCAAGGTAAACAAGACGTTGTGCAGTCACTGGGAAACATCTGAAGGCTTTTGCTAGAGCCACGAGGAGCAACAACTAACGCAAATGTTGTACCTGTGCCATTCGTGGCCTGGCGACTCAGTGTTATTTCTCGATTGGTGCTTTGTGCACGCTTGCTTTATCATACTGCTCCTGACAACAACACTGAAACTGGTTTTACAGTGGGTAAACACTATCTTGTCTCGAGACTGTGTGCAGTGCTGAAAGGAAGGTGTCTGAAAGAAAGTTGTGCATTAATTTTTCACCTTTAGATGCTGAGAGGCTGTTTCCCCTGACTGGAGAGTCTAGAATTAGGGGTCACAGTCTTAGGATAAGAGGTCGATCATTTTGGACTGGGTTGAGAAATTTCTTCACTCACAGGGTTGTGAATCTTTGGAATTAATCACCCTCGAGGGCTATGGATGCTCAGTTGTTACATTCATTAAAGACTGAACTCAATAATTCTTTAGACACTGAGGGAATCAAGGACTACGGGGATAGAGCAGGAAAGTGGAGTTGAGGTAGAAGATCAGCCATGATCTTATTGAATCACAGAGCAGGCTGGAGGGAATGGATGGCTTACTCCAGCTCCTATTTCTTATATCCCTTCATGACCTCCCGATAACTCAAGATATCCAGATATTTACAGTCAATGATGCACTTTTGGAGCGTAGTCACTGTTAAGTTAGGAAATAAAACAACCAATGCAAGAACAGCAAGATCCCAGAGACAGCAACTTGTTAACGACCAGATTATTTTTGTTAGCAACGTTGGTTGTGGTATAACTATTGTCCAGTACAGCTTAGAAAACTTGTCCGCTTTTCATCAAAACAGTGCCATGGGACCTTTTACGTCTGAATGGGAGGGCTGACCAAAAGGCTGACAACATCGGACAAGGTGGTGGTCAGATTGGCGGTCAGAGACGGCCATAATTTGTTATCCTCAGTGGGCTCCGGGTGCCCAGAGAAATAATTTTCCGTTTGCTGCTGGAGCTTATACACTTTCAAATGCTCTCTGGAGCCCATTCTATAATACACAACAGTGTTGTGGCTAGCGTATTGGACACGTGACTAACTGAAATCCAGATGTAGCTAACTGTATTTCAGATCAGTAAGCAAAATTGAGTAATGGACATCGCTGTTAGGCATGTGATCTCATTACCCATTTGCATAGCCCATGCAGGTGAACTTTAAATATTTTGTGCATTCCTTGGTAAAATGGCAAGACAGATGGTAAGATTGTTTTATTACTTTATTTCTTTGGTTACTGACTGGTGGTAGATGTCTGTTTAGTAAAAATAAATGTGAAATACATTTCCTTGTGTTTTGTGAGTGTGCTGAAAGAATTTTCTATTAAAATTAATGCAAGTGGCTAAACCTGTTGTTGCTGAAGCTAGACGCATGGCTAGTCAGCAATATCTTTTGGACACCACCATTGCACAACATCCAAGGTCAGAGCATTTCTACATACCAGAAGTCTTGTCGCAACAGGACAGCATTTTTAGTTTGATGTCTGGCTTACTGCTTCTTATTTTAATATTATAAATTACAGCTCTGTAACACAATGATCTGTAACTAGAACAAGTGTTTCTCACCAACAGCCAGCACCTACCTTCCCTCCAAGCGACTCAAAAGCTCAAAGAATTCCTGGGTGTTTACGTACAAGTTCCAATCCTGCAAAGCAAAAAGAGGGCAACATTTAGGTATAAGCTGTCATGTTATAGACATCTAACCACTAAATTTCCCTTTCAGCCCTTCTACTGCTGGACAACTAGAAGCTCCTGATCCACAGCACAACAAATACAATAAACCTAATATAGGTCATTGATTGAAAAAAGTCAACTCAGGCAGAAAGGTGATCTAGGGAAATATGTACCTTGTTCAAAATGCTCTTCCACTTCCATGTTAAAAACAGGCCCAAGATTTTTCTTTGATGTCTTCTGATAAAACAGCTTTCTAACTCTCCTGCAGACCCTCATTTTGGATCTTACTCTCTGCTCAGCAACTCTGCTGACACATCTCACACTATAAGGAATATTTTTTTATACTTTCATAGTAAACAATAGCTCCTGAAATTTCATACAGGGCGAGCACTGTGCAACCTGCCAAATCGCCCTACTGGTCCAGAACACAGAGCCGTTCAGCTCCCTGAAACTACAGAGAGGCTTTCAGCCTGAATGTCACTTTTAAGTCAATGTTTTGAAGAGGTGCTGCAAGTGTCACATCTCTGTAGCACTTAGTTTAGCTCATCTCCCAGAATCAGTCAGTCAGCAGCAGCATGAGAACAGACCGTTTGAGTAAGAATTCACTTACTGTTCTGATGAAAGGTTATAGACTGGAAATGTTAATACTATTTCTCTCTCCACAGATGCCGTCAGACTTGCTGAGCATTTGCAGCACCCTTCGCTTTTATTTGAGAAACTGTTCTCCTTAGAGCAGCGAAGGTTAAGAGATTTGATTACGGCCGTTCAGAATCATGAATGGCTGCGACAAAGTAAATAAGGAGAAACTATTTCCAGTGATAGAAGAATTGGTAACCAGAGGACAGAGATGAGAATTGATTGGCAAAAGTACCAGAAGGTATATTCATATAGTGTCTTTCACAACGTTGGGGCTATATGAGTTTTTTTCTAAAAAGAGTTGTTTGACCTGGAATGCTCTTCCTGAAAAGGTGGAGGAAGCAGATTCAATAGTAACTTCCAAAAGGAGAGTTAATAAATATTTGAAGGGAAAAAAAACAACAGGGCTGTGGGGAACGAGCAGGGTAGTAAGAGCCAGGAACAAGCACAGTAGGTTGAATAGCTCCTGTTTGTGTTGTATCATTTTATGAGTCCATGTGATTACGAGAAGAAATCATATAGATCGTCTGCTGGTCCTCATTCCGAAAATGGCTTTCAGAGAAAATGCTAAAAAGGGTGTTTCACAAGGATTTGATGCTGGTGTAGAGACGTGAGTAGCAAGCACAAGTGGGATACACAGGACAATAGTGCTCTTGCCCTAGTCCTGACTAGTACTAGACACCATTAACCTTTATATAACTGTGTTACACCAGACCTCTTGTGGGACTAATGACAATCAGTTGGCTATGCTGTTTTATTTCATCTAGCAAGCGTGTCAGGCAAAGTGCTTCAAGTGCGAGGTTTACCGTATGTGTGAGACTTTTAATATAATAATCCATCGAATGGACAGCTCAGATAACTTACGATTGCTCGCAGAAAGTTCATCTCCAGAGTGTTGACCACTTGAACGTCCAGCTTGCCCGCGGCTCCCCACTCATCATTAAACACCTCCTCTTCTTCTCCCTCATCGTACAAATATTTACTGGCAACCATCTGTAACACAGCAAAAATGCTCGAAAATAAACACTAACAGGCAGAGTCACCACACTAGGAGTGCTAGCTAAAAATAGTTTTCTGAACTTTTTTGAAGTATTAAGTTAGAAAGATTTTTAATAGACCCTGACCAGCCTACAAGCATTTGCTAAAATAGCGAAAGCATACTTTGCAATTATACAGTGCCTTATCTAATGTCTTGGAAACATGACAGCATTCTTCACATAAAATTAATTACTCTGAAGCGCAGTAACTGTTCAACATTATAAAGGGTTTTAATACAGTAGATAGGGAGAAACTATTTCCTGTTTTCACAGGCAGGAGGGTCAGTAACTAAAGGACGTGGAGGAGTAGAGAAGATTCCACATTCATTTATTCTTGGAGGATCTATAGTTGGAGCCAGGGCTGTGACGGCGGACAGGAGAAGGCACAGCAGAGTCAGCCAAGCTCATTGCAGCAAACTAACCAAGCCCCAGAAAACAGTAAGAATTCAGGGACTTTAAACAGGTTAAAATCCCTGAACAAGGAGACGCTGCTCCTCAGATGCACTAATGAGAACTTCTGCATAAAAATCTAGACTGTCACTTCATTCCAGTGCTAAGGGAGTGCAGTGCTATTGGAGGTGCCATCTTTCGAATAAGAACTGAGGCCACATCTGTCCTCTCAGGTGGATGTAAGAGATCCCATGGCACTATTTCAAAGAACAGCAGGAAAATGGCCCTGGTCAATTTTTATCGCTCAATCGATATCAATAATACAGATTATCTGGTCAGTGTTATATTACTGTTTGTGGGAGCTTGCTGTGTGCAAATTGGCTGCTCTGCTTCCTATATTACAAAATTGACTATACTTCAAAAGTTCTTCATTGGCTGTAAAATGCTTGAGAGGGTCCAAACACTGTGAAAGACACCATATAAATGTAAGTCTGTCTTTATTGCAGCCCGAAAGAGCAAAGACAGAACTGTGGTTTTCACTCACCATGGATATTAGAAAAAGGTCAGAAGAGGAGATCTGTTGCAGGTACTCCGGATTTCGATGTCGTAGCCGCTCAATGTAGACAAGAGCAAGCATCATTGCACAAGGCGAGATACAGGCCTCCCTGTGGAAAAGGCCGACATCATTAACCCTTGTAGATTTTGCCTGTGAGCTGATGACCATTAGGTGATGGATTAGTGACGGAAAAGAGAGAGAAATGGATTGCGGGACCACTTTAAATTAGTTTGATTTTTCAAAATCATTGATAAAATTTCAGTGAAGTCATTGCAACTAATGACTATTTTTTACTCAAGATTTTTCACAACACAGTAATTCTCTAGACTGGAAAACTCAGCAAAACTAGAAAGTTCAAAGATAAAGGTCCACTATCACCATCTTGGGGGCGAAGAATAGCCAATAAATCTGGTGGGGTTACTAAAACATACACATCCCAGAAGCAAGCAAAATTTAAAGATAAATCATGCATTAACTAGCTTGCCAGCTATATATACACTGCCCCCTGCCCAACTCCCATCCTGTTATCCCTCCAACTTTGATCCTTTGTGGCTTCTCTTTGTTACAGTTCTTATGTGCTAAAAGATGTGGCTCAAGAAGTACGTGACAGGATGGTAGAACAAAAACTGCACTACTCAGGACATTCAAAAACGGTTAGTGAACAAGTATGATGCTTGTGGGCTCACGCAGCTCACAAGTCCATCTAAAAATAATTCACTAACATCTTGCACCAAATAGTTGATTAGGCAACTAGCCCTAGCAACTTAGTACGTAAACTTACCTAGCCACGTGAGCTGCATATTTCTTCCGGAGTTTTCGGATGGGACTCGGTGCTGATTTCTGAAGCAGTTCGACAGCGATGTCTGAAAGGGACATGATGTTTGCATTAGTTCATTCACTTGGAAGTGCAGAACTTAAACATTGCTGAAAAGAGAGACATGTTGCCTGAGCTCTTCGACCTGCATTCATCAGAACAAAAACAAGAATGCCAAATTTCAAATAATCACAACAATTTATACTACAGGAGAAAAGGGTGCCAGTTGGTTGACAAGTGCACTCTGATTGGCCAAGGAGTTGTCATGGAGAAAGCAGCAGGAAACGATGGGCTCCCCATGCTTCCAGGTATTTGAAAAAGATGCAAGGTTTGAACATAATCCTTTCGTTTGCAGAGAACGGGTCCTTGCGTGTGAACGCATGTCACTCCTAGCAAGTATAAATGAGCCACGTTATAAGCCGGACTGATTGGCCCAGAACTTCCAGTCTCCGGATGGTTGTAACTTGGAGGTGCCCTGGAAGATGCGCTGGGGGTCTCCTGGGATGCCCCATGCATTCACTACATGGGAATTGCCCGGGAAGTTTTAACTTCCATTGGGCAATAACCCTTCATCTGGAACCCTCTGAACCTCCGATTTAAAGTCGGAGACATTGGATGGTGCCGATTCACTTAGCAGAATAGTTACCCAGGAAAAGTTAGGAGGATTAAAACCAGTTCTAATTCCTGGGTAACTGAAGTACTGGCGCCCCCCCCCCACCGACCCCATGAATAGTGCCCCCACTCCCACTACACTCCCGACCATTCCCCCATCTCACCCCGACTGCCATCCACTGGACCCCCGGCTATGCAACCCCACCCCAACCACCTGACTCACACTACCCCACTTACTTTAAACACTTGCTTTCTTTTCTAGCTTGTCAAAGTGTCTGTGACATTTAAACTTACTGGAATAAGGCAGCAAGTGCCATAAAAAGGAGGCATAGCTTGGCTTCCCCTGACGCTCCTACATTCTAAGGGAAGGGCTCTGGAACCAGTTTGCTGCACATTTCTCAGTAGGCCCTGGTTGGAAGGTCGAGCGAGAACCATGGAGCTCCAGTGCAGGGTAAGTAAATAGGGGCGAAGTGGCAATCCAATGATGATTGCCACTCTGCGAAAGATTAGGCCCAATATCTCAAATTCATTGTTTGTGTTACCTTTAGTGCAGTCAAGATTGCTCAGCAAGTGCTGCCAAATTGTGGAATCACATCTAACAGATGTTTTGTTTTGGGTTTTGCAAGCGTGGGTGAGCACACTTTTGTACTCTGCCTATTACAAACAACCAGAGGAACTTGTTTGATTTGATTAGCCAATCATTGGGAGGTACATCCTACGTACCTGGCATCATATTATTGAGTTACTCGGAAGCACGGGGAGCCTACAGTTCCCCATTGCTTTTTCTATGGCAATGCCTTGGCCAATCAGAGTCAACATTCCAACCAATCAGTACCCCCTTTTCTCCTGAGGTATAAATTGTTGTGGTTTGAAATTTGGCATTCTTGCATTTGTCCCAATGAGTGCCAGACAAAAAGCTTCAGTAACACGCCTTTCTTTGTAGCAATATTCAGATTAACTTATTGTTTGGAAAATCCGGAAGGCAAACTTAACAGGTTAGTGTGCTCTAAGAGCTTATTAAAAGCACTCTGAATTTGTGGCATTTTCACTTACTGTAGTGTTGTTGCCTTCTCTTGAACCATAGAAATGAATTCCACAGAAAGGGGCCAGTTGATCATTATGGCGATTTGCCACAGCAACCAAAGCCAATTCCATTGTTCTGCTCTCTTGCCATAACCCTATGTTTTTTTGAAAATTATTTTATGGGATGTGGGCATCGCTGGCTAAGCCAACATTTATTGCCCATCCCTAATTTCCCTTGAGAAAGTGGTGGGGAAGCCACCTTCTTGAACTGCTGCAGTCCATCTGGTGTAGGTACACCCACAGTGCAGTTAGGGAGGGTGTTCCAGGATTGTGACCCAGTAACAGTGGAGGAATGGCAAAATATTTCCAAGTCAGGATGGTGAGTGACTTGGAGGAGAACTTCCAGGTGGCGGTGTTCCCATGCATCTGCTGCCCTTGTCCTTCTAGGTGGTAGAAGTTGCAGGTTTGGGAGGTGTTGTCAAAGCATCCTTGGTGAGTTGCTGCAGTGCATCTTGTAGGTGGTATACACTGCTACCACTGTGCGTCGGTGGTGCAGGGAGTGAACACCGAAGATGGCGGATTGGGTGCCAGTCAAGGGGATTGCTTTGTCCTGGATGGTGTCAAACTTTGAGTGTTGTTGGAGCAATGTGATAATGACCAGGTAATCTGCGGGATAAATATTGGCCAGGGCACTGGGGGAGAACTCTATTTTTCTCTTCATCGAAATGGTGCAATTTGATTTTTATTTACATCCAATTGAGAGGGCAGACAGACTCTTGGTTTAACATCTCACTCAAAAGCTGGATGAGCTGAATCAGTGTAAATTCATCAACACTTCCTTACTCTTGTACTATGTTCCACATTTACAAAATTCTACAGAACTGTCTTATGACTTTATCTATCTGATAAAGGATTTTCAAGGGATTATGCATCTGAACTTCCAGATCTCATGTTCGTCCACATCTTTCAGTGCTTTTCCATTTAATACACACTCCCATTTGTAGAATGACACACCACAGAAGGGCATTTGGCACGTCGTGTCCCTGCAGGCGCTCTAAGAGATATTCAGCTAGTCCCACTCCCCTGCCATTTCCCTGCCCCTCTGTAAATTTTCTCTCTTCAGATAATTATCCAATTCCCTTTTGGAAGCTAGGAATGAGTCTGTCACCACCACACACAGGACATTCCAGATCCTAACCATTCACAGTGTAAAAAAAGTTTTTCCCCATGTTGTCGTTGCTTCTTTTGCCATTCACCTTGTATCTTTATCCTCTGCTTCTCGATCTTTCCACCAATGGGAACACTTTCTCTACATCTACTCTGTCCAGACAGAATCACAGAATCATACAGTGCAGAAGAGGCCCTTCGGCCCATCGAGTCTTTACCGACATATGAGAAACATCTGACCTACCTACCTACTTAATCCCATTTACCAGCACTTGGCCCATAGCCTTGAATGTTATGACATGCCAAGTGCTCATCCAGGGACTTTTTAAAGGATGTGAGGCAACCCGCCTCCACCACCCTCCCAGGCAGCTCATTCCAGACTGTCACCAGCCTCTGGGTAAAAAGGCTTTTCCTCACATCGCCCCTAAACCTCTTGCCCCTCACCCTGAAATTGTATCCCCTCGTGACTGACCCTTCAACTAAGGGGAACAGCTGCTCCTTATCCACCCTGTCCATGCCCCTCATAATCTTGTACACCTCGATCAGGTCGCCCCTCAGTCTTCTCTGCTCCAATGAAAACAACCCAAGTCTATCCAATCTCTCTTCATAACTTAGTGAATGTTTCATCCCAGGCAACATCCTGGTGAATCTCCTCTGCACCCCCTCCAGTGCAATCACATCCTTCCTATAATGTGGCGACCAGAACTGTACACAGTACTCCAGCTGTGGCCTCACCAAGGTTCTATACAACTCCAACATGATCTCCCTACTTTTGTAATCTATGCCTCGATTGATAAAGGCAAGTGTCCCATATGCCTTTTTCACAAACCCACTAACATGTCCCTCTGCCTTCAGAGATCTATGGACACACACGCCAAGGTCCCTTTGTTCCTCAGAACTTTCGAGTGTCATGCCGTTCATTGAATACTTCTTTGTCAAATTACTCCTTCCAAAGTGTATCACCTCACACTTTTCAGGGTTAAATTCCATCTGCCACTTATCTGTCCATTTGGCCATCCCGTCTATATCTCCCTGTAGCCCAAGACACTTAACCTCACTGTTAACCACCTGTCCAATCTTTGTGTCATCCGCAAACTTACTAATCCTAGCCCCCCCATAGTCATCTATGTCGTTTATATAAATGACGAATAATAGGGGACCCAGCACAGATCCCTGTGGTACGCCACTGGACACTGGCTTCCAGTCACTAAAGCAGCCTTCCGTCATCACCCTCTGCCTCCTACAACTAAGCCAATTTTGAATCCACATTATCAAATTACCCTGTATCCCATGTGCATTTGCCTTCTTTAGAAGTCTCCCATGTGGGACCTTGTCAAAGGCTTTGCTGAAATCCATATAAACTACATCAACTGCACTACCCTCATCTACACACCTGGTCACCTCCTCAAAAAATTCAAACATGTCAGGCATGACCTCCCTCTGACAAAGCCATGCTGACTATCCCTGATCAAACCTTGCCTCTCCAAGTGGAGATAGATTCTCTCCTTCAGAATTTTCTCCAATAGTTTTCCTACCACTGACGTGAGACTCACTGGTTTGTAGTTCCCTGGCTTGTCTACAACCCTTCTTAAATAGCGGAACCACATTAGCTGTTCTCCAGTCCTCTGGCACCTCCACCGTGGCCAGGGAGGAATTAAAAATTTGGGTCAGAGCCCCAGCGATCTCCTCCCTTGCCTCCCTCAGCAGTCTGGGACACAAATCATTCGGACCTGGAGGTTTGTCCACTTTTAAGCCTACCAACACCTCCAATACCTTGTCACTCCCTATATCAATTTGCTCAAGAACCTCGCAGTCTCTCTCCCCGAGTTCCATACCTTCATCCTCATTCTCTTGCGTGAAGACTTGTGAAGTATTCTTTCAACACTCTACTGATGTCCTCTGGCTCCACCCATAGATTGCTCCCTTGGTCCCTAATGGGCCCTACTCGTTCCCTGGTTATCCACTTCCCATTGAAATACTTATACAATATCTTGGGATTTTCCCTACTTTTACCAGCCAGAGCTTTCTCAAATCCCCTCTTTGCTCTCCTGATTGCTTTCTTAATCTCCACCCTGCACTTTCTGTACTCCACTAATGCCTCTGCTGATTTGCTCCCCTTATACCTGCTAAAAGCCTCTCTTTTCCTTCTCATCGTATCCTGAATATCTCTGGTAATCCATGGTTCTCTGGGCTTGTACTCTGTCCTATCAACCTAGAGGGAACATGCTGAGCCTGTACCCTCCCCATTTCCTTTTTGAACGCCCCCCACTGCTCCTCTGTAGACTTTCCCACAAGTAGCTTTTCCCAGTCTACCTTGGCCAGATCCTGCCTTATTTTACTAAAATCCGCTCTCCCCCAATCCAAAACATTTTTTTTTGCAACTTGTCTACTTCTTTGTCCATAACAAGCTTAAATTGTACCATGTTGTGGTCGCTATCACTAAAATGCTCCCCCACCACCACCTCAGCCACTTGTCCGGCTTCATTCCCCAAAATTAAGTCCAGCACTGCGACTTCCCTTGTTGGACCCTCTACATATTGACCTAAAAAGTTCTCCTGTACACATTTCAAGAAATCCACTCCATCCAAACCCTTAACACTATGTCTATCCTAATTAATGTTGGGAAAGTTGAAATCATCTAATATAATTAACCTATTGTTATTGTTTTTATACACCTCCGCAAATTGTGCACATATTTGCTTCTCAATTTCCCACTATCTGCGGTTCTATAATAAACACCTAACAATGTGGCTGCCCCTTTTTTTATTCCTAAGCTCTACCCACAAAGCTTAATTCAATGCCCCCTCCAAGATATCATCTCGCCTTCCTACAGTAACTGACTCCTTAACTAACAATGCAATGCCTCCTCCTCTTTTACCCCCTCCCGTCTCGCCTGAAGATTTTATGTCCCGGAATGTTGAGCTGCCAATCCTCCTCCTCCCTCAACCACGACTGTGTGATGGCTACTATATCACAATTCCACGTGTCAATCCTCACCCTTAACTCGTCCGTTTTACCTGTAATACTCCTGGCATTAAAGTACAGGCCATCCAGCCTTGCCTTACTCCCTTGAAACTTAATGCAGCTGTTCTCCCTCTGGCTTGGTTGTTTTACTGTATTACGATGTGTCCCTATTCTGCTAACATTCTGTGTCCCCTCCCCCTGCCGAATTAGTTTAAACTCCTCCCAACAGCACTTGCAAACCCACCCGCAAGGATGTTAGTGCCGCTCTGGTTCAGACGTAGACTGTCCCGCTTGTGCAGGTCCCACCTTCCCCAGAAACGGTCCCAGTGATCCAGGGATCTAAAACCCTCCCTCCTGCACCAACTCTTAAGCTATTCTCCTACTTCTGTGCTTGCTAGCATGTGGCACTGGGAGTAATCCAGAGATTACAACCCAAGAGGTCTTGCTTTTCAATCTACTGCCTAACTCCCTGAATTCTTGATGCAAGACCTCATCCCTCTTTCAACCTATGTCATTGGTACCAACATGTACCATGACCTCTGCCTTATCACCCACCCCCTTCAGGATGCCCTGCAGCCGTTCAGTGACATCCCGGACCCTGGCACCAGGGAGGCAACACACCATCCTGGAGTCACATTGACGGCCACAGTTGCGCTTATCTGTTTCCCTGACTATAGAATCCCCTATTACTATTGCTCTTCCTCCCCTCCTGTACAGACAGGCTGCTTGTGGTGCCAGAAGCTTGGCTCAGTCTGCACTCCCTAGAGGAACCATTGCCCTCATCAGCCTCCAAAATGGAATACCGATTTGTGAGCGGGACCCCAGGGGACTCCTGAACTACCTGCCTGTTTCTCTTGGACTGCCTGGTGGTCACCGATTCCCTTCCTTCCTCAAGTCCCTTCAGCTGTGGTGTGATCACCTCTTTAAACGCGCTACCCACGGTGCTCTCAGACTCGGGGATGCTCCACAGTGTCCCCAGCCACTGTTCCAGCTCTGAAGCCTGAGCTTCCAGGAGCTGCAGCTGGACACACTTCCTGCACACATGCTGGTCCCAGGAACTGGAAATGTTCTCGGCTTCCCAAATGGAGCACGCGGAGCACACCACGGCTTTGAGCTCTCCTGCCATGACTTATCCCTTTAAATTAAACATTTAAAATCAATTACTCTAGGGCCCTTCTTTCCTGATCCTCATTACTACAAAACATACAAACTATAAACCACAAAAAGGCCTTAAACTATAAGCGATAAAAGTAGTAAATACGTACCCAACCTTACCCACTACTTACCAGTCATTTCTCTCCCTTAATGATTTTCAACAACTCTATCAAATCTCCTCTCAACCTTCTCCTCTGAGAAGAATCCCAGCTTCTCCAACCTCTCTACGTAACTGAAGTCTCTCATCCCTGGAACCATTCTCGTGAATCATTTCTGCACCCTCTCCAATGCCTTCACATCCTTCCTAAAGTGTGGTGCACAGAATTGGACGTAATATTCCAGTTGAGGCCAAACTGCTTCAATATAACTTCCTTACTTTTGTACTTTTTGTGCAATCTCTTCTAGTAGGTGGAGTACAGGCAAAACCACAGCAAATCCACACTGCACTCCCTCCGAAGCCAACACACGTTCCCTTGGTTTTACTCCAAAAATGTGTTCCCTCATGCTCTTCCACGTTAAATTGCATCTGCGACCATCTGCCTATTCCATTAACCTATTTTTGTGTCATTGGCAAATTTTGAGTTTATGTTCCCTAAACTCAGTCCAGATGGAGAGAGAACAAAAGTGGACCCAGTACTGGCCTCCAAGAATGCAACTTTGATCCCTTGTTCAGCACAAGTAACCCATTTATTTACCTCAATTTGCCTGCGCATCAACCAACTTTTTGATCCATCCATAAATAGCTATAGTTCCTTTAATACCATGCCCCTGATATGTTTTCCAATATTGACGGGATGTGGATGTCACTGGCAACAGCAGCATTTATTGTCTATCCCTAATTGCCTTTGAGATGGCGGTGGTGAGTCTCCTTGAACCGCTGCAGACTGTGGTGAAAGCACTCCTGCAGTGCTGTTAGGTAGGAAGTTCCAGCATTTTGACCCAGTAACAGTGAAGAATGGTGATATATTTACAAGTCAAGAATGTGTGACTTGGAGGGGAATTTAGGAGGCATTTCTATTTCCAACAAGCGTCTTCACATATCTTCTGAAAATCCATTTATACACATATATTGCAAGCTCTAACTATCCAGTCAGCCACTTATTCAAAAAACTCCACATATGTCAAATATCACTTGCCTGTCCTCAATAAATCCACGCATTGCTAAGTACTTACTAATTTAACCAGAGAAGCAGTAGGAACTAGATCAGCCAAGTGGAAAGCACAATTGCCACCATTAATTATTAAAATAAATACCGAATGCAGGGTTGTAGTTTTAGAATTGTCTTGTTTTACTGAAAACCCAAAGCCTATTGAGCAGGACATAACCAAGCAATTGAGAAAGCGTTGAGAAGAGGACAAGATTAATTAAGACTGTAAATGGCAAGATGAAGGGAAGACTGAGGGAGTTGAATAATTCTCACATCGTGGGAAAGAATGAGATACAGTAGATGATACAACACAACACACAGGAGGAAGAACATGCTTTCATACATCATGTTTTGTGTTGTTAAGAATATAAGAACACAAGAAACAGGAGTTGACCACACAGTCCATCGAGGCTGTTCCACCATTCAATACAATCATGGCTGATCTTGGGTTCAACTCCACTTTCCCGCCTGCTCCCCATATCCCTTAATTCCTTGACAGATCAAAAATCTGTTTATCGGGTTCTTAAATGTATTCAATGATGGAGCATCCACAACCCCATGGGTATAGAATTCCAAAGATTCACAACCCTGAATGAAGTAATTTCTCCTCATCTCAGTCCTAAATGGGTGGCCTCTTATTCAGAGACCGTGCCCGTGTATTAGATTCCCCAACCAAAGGAAACAATCTCTCAGCGTCTACCTTATCAAATCCCCTTCAGAATTTTATAGGTTTCAATGAGATCACCTCTCATTCTTCTAAACTCCAGAGAATATAGGCTCAGTTTACTCAGCTTCTCATCATAGAACAACCCCATCATCCCAGGGACCAATTTAGTGAACCTTCGAGGATATCCAAAATTCTTTACAACTAACAGATTAATTATGAGGTGCAGTCACTGCAAACATGATATCCACAAACAGCAAATGAATGAATGTTCAGTTAATGTTTTTTCTGGTGGCTTTGGCTGAGGAATGAATGTTGGTCAGAACATCCTCTTCTTCTTCGAATAGTTCATAGTTTACAGTTGTGTAAAGACATGTTCCAAATAATGGCTATGGAAAGCCTCCAGGATCGCTGGTCATAATGATCCCTTAAAAAAAGTTGCCAGTGGAGTGTTTCTATCTTCTGTCAGGGGTGCTGGTACTTTCAGGTAAGTTTAAGAAGTGACTTGACTTCTCCAGATCCAGCCGTGCTGCTCCCAAAGGACTGATGCTAACAAGTGCCAGAAACTACCTGGTGGCGTCCGCCAACATCTAATATGGCCGAGGATAGGGTGGCATAGTAGTTATGTTGCTCAACTAGTAATCTAATGATCAGGAGACTGAGTTCAAATCTCACCAACAGCAGTTGGGGGAATTTAAAAGTCAATCAATTGCATAAAATCGCAATTGAAAAGCTAGAATTAGTAATGGTGACCATGAAACCACCAGATTATCATAAAAACCATCTGGTTCACTAACCTCCTCTAAGGAGGGAAGCCTGCTGTCCTTTAAAGGTCATTAAATTGTACAAAGATTTAACTCCTGTTGGATAGCGGATTTCCACCTCTCCGAATTTTACAAGCCTTGTGCCACAACTGAATTGGCAGTCGACACTTGCCAGCATTTATTGCCCATCCCTAGTTGCCATCGAGAAGTTGGTGGTGAGCTGCCTTCTTGATCCGCTGCACTCCACATGGTGTAGGTACACCCACAGTGCTGTTAGGGAGGGAGTTCCAGGATTTTGGCCCAGTGACAGTGAAGGAACGGTGATATAGTTCTAAGTCAGGATGGTGTGTAGCTTGGGAGGGGAACTGCCAGCTAGTGGTGTTCCCATGTGTCTGCTGCCCTTGCCCTGCTAGACAGTAGCGGTCGTGGGTTTGGAATGTGTTGTCTAAGGAGCCTTGGTGAGTTCTTGCAGTGCATCTTGTAGATGGTACAAACTGCTGCCACTGTGGTGGAGGGAGTGAATGTTTGTGGATGGGATGCCAATCAAGCGGATTGCTTTGTCCTGGATGGTGTCAAGATACTTGAGTGTTATTGGAGCTGTACCAGGCAAGTGGAGAGTATCCCATCACACTCCTAACTTGTGCCTTGTAGATAGTGGGCAGGATTTAAAGAGTCAGGTGGTGAGTTACTCACCACAGGATTTCTAGCCTCTGACCTGCTCTTATACCCACAGTATTTATACGGCTAGCTCTGTTCAATTTCTGGTCAATAGTAACCCCAGGATGTTCATAGTGCGGGGATTCAGCAATGATAATGTATTGAATATCAAGTGGCGATAGATAGATTCTCTCTTGTTGGAGATGGTCATTGCCTGACACATGTGTGGCGCAAATGTTACTTGCCACTTGTCAGCCCAAGCCTGCTTATTGTCCAGGTCTTGCTGTATTTGTACATGGACTGCTTCAGTATCTGAGGAGTCGCGAATGGTGCTGAACATTGTGCAATCATCAGCAAACATCCCCATTTCTGACCTTATGATGGAAGGAAGATGGTTGGGCTGAGGACACTACCCTGAGAAACTCCTGTTGTGATGTCCTGGAGCTGAGATGAATGGCCTCCAAAAACCAAAACCATCTTCCTTTTTGCTAGGTAGGACTCCAGCTAGCAGAGAGTTTTCCCGCTGATTCTCATTGACTCCAGTTTTGCTAGGGCTGCTTGATGCAGTCAAATGCTGCCTTGATGTCAGGGGCAGTCACTCTCACCTCACCTCTGGAGTTCAGCTCTTTTGTCCATGTTTGATCCAAGGCTGTAATGAAGTCAGGAGCTGAGTGGCCCTACCGGGACTCAAATTGAGTGTTAGTGATCAAGTTATTGCTAAGCAAGTGCCGCTTGATAGCACTGTTGATGACCCCTTCCATCAATTTAGTGATGATGGAGAGTAGGCTAATGGGATGGTAATTGACCGGGTTGGATTTCTCCTGCTTTTTTGTTTATAGGACATGCCTGGGCAATTTTCCACATTGTCGGGTAGATGTCAGTGTTGTAGCTTGAATTGAAACTTGGTTAACTTGAAACTCTTGGCCTACATGTGATTCCAGATTAACAGCTATGTGGTTGACTCTCAACTTCCCTCTGAAATAGCCTAGCAAGCCACTCAGTTGTATTTAAGACGGTGGCTCACCAATACTTTCTCAAGGGATGGCTAAGAAATACTGGCCTTTCCAGTGATGAGCACATGCTGTGAATGAGTAAAAAAGAAAACGGAATTATCAAGCTATTTAAACGCTCCCTCTGTCTCATGTCCTTTGTAACACCCTGGGGGATTTGCATGCTGTAGTGGGTAAACATCAAATTGGAACTTTTTCTTTTTAAATATCCTTTAGCATCTTTGGAATTCCAAATAAAATAATGTTTTTTCAAGGCATTTGGGAATTTCAATAGCAATTCCATATTTAAAAAAAAACACCCTTATCTTATTTCCAGAAGGCAGTCAATTATAAAAACAACATGTCTGGACTTTTCTAATTCTGCTTTACGTTTTCCATATTGCCTATAATGTATATTATATTGTCCACCTCTTGCAAGGCACAAATCAGGAGTGGGATGGAATACTCTCCACTTGCCTGGATGAGTGCAGTTCCAACAACACTCAAGAAGCTCGACATCATCCAGGACAAAGCAGCTCGCTTGACTGGCAACCCACCCACCACCCTCCATCACTGATGGCAGTGTGTGCCATCTTCAAGATGCACTTCAGCAACTCACCAAAGCTCCTTCGACAGCAACTTCCAAACCCAACCGCTACCATCTAGACAAGGACAACAGATGCATGGGAACACTACCACCTGCAAATTCCCCTCCAAGCTACACATCATCCTGACTTGGAAATATATCACCGTTCCTTTACCGTTGTTGAATCAAAATCCTGGAACTCCCTTCCTAACAGCACTGTGGGTGTACCTACACCACATGGATTGCAGCGGTTCAAGGCAGCTCACCACCACCTTCTCAAGGGCAATTAGGGATGGGCAATAAATGCTGACCTCGTCAGCAATGACCACATCCCATGAAAGAATAGTTTTTTTTTAAATTATAAGTCTCTGCATAGTGTGCACTCCCTGTCACATTTCCTAAGTTAGCGTATGCTCTGAATATAAAGCAACATTCACTAGTGGCTAGTAATAAGTTCGCGTTGTGCAAATTTATATATAATTACAATCACCTTTTCAGGACTTCAGAGGGCAGAACTCGGGCTATGATGCCAGAGATGCTAAACAGATGCAATGCCTGTTTGTTCAGGCAGACGTGAAAGATCCTATGGGATCCATAATCCTCCCTGTCCTTTGCCCAATGTTCATGCCTTATGCAACACCACCAAAAGCTGATTAACTTATCAGTTGTCTCATTGATGCCTGTGGCACCTTGCTGCGCCCAGGTCGGCTGCCATGCTTGTCCGCATAGCGAAACTGCACTTCAAAAGTAATTCAATGGCTATAAAGTGCGTGAGAATGTCTGAAGAATGAGGGGCCCTTTTAAATGCAAGCTCCATCCTTTTTTAAAAGTTTGACTACATGGATATGTACAGATTTGGGAAAACAAATGCCAAGTCTGTTTGGAAGCAATTATCACAACCCTTAAGCCAAGTGTGACCTCAACAACTGGTCACTGGAGACGTAAAAATGCTGCATCTACATTACTGCAATTAAATAGTGCAGGATGTCACCTCAAGGCTTCAACAAAAACTGCTGGAAAAACTCAGCAGGTCTGACAGCATCTGTGGAAAGAAAGACAGAGTAAATGTTTTGAGGCCGTATGACTCTTCTTCAGAGCTAAAGGGAAGTAGAAATGTGGTGAAATATATACTGTTTAAGGGGGATGGAACAGGTGAAGCTGGACAGAAGGCCAGCGATAGGTGGAGGCAAAGGTGAGACTGCAAAAGATGTCATAAGCAAAAAGCCAAAGGGTTGTTAATAGTGGTGGTACTGCTAAAGGAGGTGCTAATGGTTAAGCGTGGAAAGCAGAATGTGTTAATGGCCGGACCATGGTCAGCACTCTGGAACGTGACAGATGGCCCCAGTGAGGGTGAGACGGGGGGAAGGGACGGTGGTTGGGAAAAAAGATCGAAAATAGGCTGAAAAGTAGAGATAAAACAATGAATAAAAATGGAAAAAAGTCTAAAAAATAATAATAATGAAAATAAGTGGTGTGGAGAAAAAAAAAAATATAGAAAAAAGGGGGATCATAAAGGGGTGGGGATAGAGGGGAGAGTTCATGGTCTGAAGTTGTTGAACTCAATGTTAAGTCCGAAAGGCTGTAAAGTGCCTAATCGGAAGATGTGGTGCTGTTCCTCCAGTTTGTGTTGAGCTTCACTGGAACATTGCAGCAGGCCAGGGGCAGACATGTGGGTATGAAAGCAGGATGGTGTGTTGAAATGGCAAGTTGGGGCCATGACCCAGACCTTCCTGTCGCTTGCCATTTCAACATACCATCCTGCTCTCATGCCCACATGTCCGTCCCTGGCCTGCTGCAATGTTCCAGTGAAGCTCAACGCAAACTGGAGAAACAGCACCTCATCTTCCGGACTTAACGCTGAATTCAACAACTTCCAGACCATGAACCCTCTCCTCCATCCCCACCCTCTTTTGATCCCCTTTTATCTATATTCATTTTAATTTTTACATTTTTATTTTTCCCCCACTTATTTTCATTATTATTGAAAAAAAATTATTTTCATTTTTATTCATTTCCCAGCTTTTAACCTATTTTTGATCTTTTTTCCCACCACCGTTCCCCCCCCCCCCCACCCTCACTAGGGCCATCTGTCACTTTCCAGAGGGTTTACCCTGGTCCGGCCATTATCACATTCTGCTTTCCACTCTTAATGCCGCCATTAGCACCTACTTTAGCAGTACCACCACTATTAATAACCCTTTGATCTCTTGTTTATGACATCTTTCGCAATCTCTCCTTTGCCTCCACCTATCGCTGGCCTTCTATTCAGCTTCACCTGTTCCGCCCCTTAAACAGTATATATTTCACCACATTTCTACTTCCCTTTAGCTCTGAAGAGTCATACGGACTGGAAACGTTAACTCTGTTTTTCTCTCCAAAGATGCTGTTCGACCTGTTGAGATTTTCCAGCATTTTTTGTTTTTGTTTCAGGTTTCCAGCATTCGCAGTATTTTGCCTTTACCTCAAGGCATTATCTACACCACAGTATTCACGGTGATGTTACTGGGACATGTAAACTGACAACACCGGCTGTTAGTACTTTTGTTTAAAACTGAGTGTGCATGCTTTTGGCCAAAACAGGCTGATAACGTGGGTGTTGAATTGCGGCCCTGTACAGTCCTTGCCCTGAGAGCAGGAGAAAGTTGTGGTCAGAAAACTAAAGGTGCAACCACAGCATTCAAACAACTGCATATGTTAAACTTGTATTTCTATGGTTCCCTTATATGTCCATGGGCCCTTATGCAGCTGCCAGTACTCTGAAATCTTCCCATAACCCATGTTTTTGAAACACTCAATAAATTACTAGAATTACTTCTATCAGAAGTATATTTATCAAGGAAATAATCAAAGCCTTGCATATCAATAATAAGATACACACATACCAGTGACAGGACAGGAAAGAGCGTCCATGTTGTAGTCCATATCTTGACTGTAGTAGAGTCGCTTTTTCACTCTCTCCGTCAGTTTGCTGTGGCCAGGAAGAAGCTGTAGAGAGAAATAACAGCAAGTGTTAGCTGAAAGAATCCTTATCGATCCTTATATCTTAAAGTGGGACTTAAAACTGTTCAGTTCCACAATAAACCTCGGGATGCCAAAACTCCACAAAAGACCGCTATAGTTGTAGCCAGGTAGTCTTACAACAACAATTTACATTTATATAGCACTTTTAAAGTAGTAAAAACATTCCAAGGCCCTTCATAGGAGTGATTATCAAAGAAAATTTCACACATAGTCACATTGGGATAGGTGACCAAAAGCTTGGTCATGGAGGTAGGTTTTAAGGAATGTCTTAAAGGAAGAAAGCAAGGTAGAGAAGCTGGGAAGTTTAGGGAGAGAATTCTAGAGGTCAGACAGTTGAAGGCAAAGCTGTCCATAGTGGAGCAATGAAAAGCAGGGATCACAGGAGGCCAGAATTGGGGGGGAAGCCTGAATATTATGCTGCAGAGTAATCATTAAATGCTATTAAAAACGCACACTCTCCCTTCTTAAGCGAGTGCCATTTGCAGGCAACACACAGGTCAACAACAAGAGATGAAAAAACACACTGGCCTGGATTTTGCAGTCAGCTATGGCACTCGCTGCTGACCTTGAAGAATGCTGTCCCATGGCACTGCTTTGAAGGATAGGAGTTTTCCTGATGTCCTGCTCAAAGTTTATCCGTCGGCAACACCAAAAACGGATAAACTGTTCATTTATTTCACCACCACCTCCCCTGGTCCCTCCACTGACTCTAATCTGCCACAGCTAATTAAGAGCTTTAAAAGGAGAATTCAGTTGAGGCTTACTAAGTTAAATATAAAGGACAAAAGATTTATTTCAATGGTTATCTTAAATGTCCGGTCTGTGCCCATACCATACCAAGTATGTTGTTATTTTCAAGTAATCCAATGGATTGGATGTTCTTATCCCTTCCACTTGTTGTGATTATGCCACAGTCAGTCAGCATAAACCCACAAGACATGCAGCACACCAGGCTTTATTTGCCATGATGGCCTCTGAACTGGAAAACTGCACTGGCAATGTGTCATTAAAAAAATAAGCAGTGTATGGGAATGATTTTGAACTTTGTGGATCAAATTACTGCCCTGCAGATAATGCCTAAGAATGATAGTTCTCTCCAACGGATATTAAACATGTCATTCGATTCCTGATATTGGTTTAAAAAGTCGTTTAGGCTGACTCTACAGGCACTGCCCATAATGTGTTACACAATCTAGTAATTCAGATCACATGTAAAGTGGCGACATCATTACAAAGCCAGTTCTGACCCACTTTTTGTTCCTCTGTTGATTGGCTGGTCCACCAAAGCATAAATAATTCGCAGAATGTTTTCTCCCATCGTATCCTGGTTAACAATTCAGCGTCCAGCAGTAACAGACAAGGTCATAAGTGTTGCAACCCAGACCTATCAACTAATATTTTAAAAATCTCGTGCACGGGACACATGTAATGCTTTGTTGCTTCAAAGTGCAGCAGCTGTAAATCAGATTGAACGAGACAGGCAACATAAAGTCCGCACATTGCAAAAGATTCCAAGACACTTCTTCGAAGGGAAATAGCAGGGGAGTTCAGCTCAATCTCACAACTAACATCAAGAAAAAAGATTATTTGGTCATCATTTCATTATGGTTTGTGGGAGCTTGCTGTGCACAAAGTGACTGCTGCATTTCCTATATCGCAACAGTGATCGTACTTCATGGTTGCAAAGAGTTTTGGGACATCCCGCTATCATGCAAGGTGCTCTGTAAATTATTCTCTCTCATATTTACTCATCATTCAGGTATTCCAATTTAGCTGGTTATTTATCTCTAATACTAGTTAAGGCTAGCTGAGTAAGCAGCAGCATCTAGCTTCAGCTATTTCCACTCGAGTTCAGCCTGCCTCTCGAGTTCAAGTCAAGCTTGATAATCCCTTTAGTTCAAATCACCAGGTCCCATTAAAGTGCATGGGACCCACTGCAACCCACTGTTTGAGGACAGAATTTTTCCTTTTATTCGTTCATGGGATGTGGGTCTCATTGGCCAGCATTCATTACCCATCCCTAGTTGCCCTAGTTCAGAAGGCATTTTAAGAGTCAACCACATTGCTGTGGAGTCACATGTAGGTCAGACCAGGTAAGGACAACCTAAAGGACATTAGGTTTCATGGTCATCATTAGACTTTTAATTCCAGA
This sequence comes from Cetorhinus maximus, assembly GCF_964194155.1. Lineage (NCBI taxonomy): Eukaryota > Metazoa > Chordata > Chondrichthyes > Lamniformes > Cetorhinidae > Cetorhinus > Cetorhinus maximus. The sequence continues at coordinate 119,455,506 of NC_135889.1, read as the reverse complement.
TTCAAATTGCACCATCAGCCGTGGCAGGATTCGAACCCGGCATTACCCTGGGCCTCTGGATTACTAGTCCAGCGACAATGCCTCCAAGCCATCACCTCCACATGGGAATGGGAAAATGCTCCATGAAGCTAAAAGGAGGATGTTTTCTAAAAGAAGGTATTTTGTACAAAAAGTGAAGTAATTCTTCAAAGAAAAACAGGAGAATGCTTTGGACAGCAAGCATTATCTTCTAAGCTTGCTAGGAAGTGTTCCATGCACAGAAAACACTTGTAACACAGTCATTTGTTGCCCATCCCTGAACACTGAGTTCAGTAGTAGGATTGGAGTGACAAGTGGAGGTTGCAGCCTTCATTAAAAGACAAGAGTAAATCAGTTTTTTTCCTGGGATGCATGTTGTTGGCAAGGCTAGCATTTGCAGCCCATCCCTAATTGCCCATGAGGTGGTGGTGGTGAACTGTCTTCTTGAACCGCTGCAGTGCACGTGGTGTAGGTACACCCACAGTGCTGTTAGGGAGTTCCAGGATTTTAACCCAGTGACGGTGATACATTACCAAGTCAGAATGGCGCGTGGCTTAGAGGGGACATTCCAGGTGCTGGTGTTCCTATGTGTCTGCTGCACTTGTTCTTCTAGGTGGTAAAGGTCACGGGTTTGGAAACTCTTTCGAGTTATCAACAGTCACAGATTGCAACTCTTTCGAGTACAATCACAGTTCTTGGTTTCCGGGAGTGGGACATGAACCCACAACCCTCTGATTCAAAGGCGAGGGTGCTATGAATTGAGCCACAGCTGACACCTCCAAGAAATCTTGGAAACTCTTTCGAGTTATCAACAGTCACAGATTGCAACCCTTTCGAGTACAATCACAGTTCTTGGTTTCCGGGAGTGGGACATGAACCCACAACCCTCTGATTCAAAGGCGAGGGTGCTATGAACTGAGCCACAGCTGACACCTCTCACGGGTTTGGAAGGTGAACTTTTTGAAACTTTGGTTTTAACGGCCTGGCAGCTTTCGTGGTCACTGATTCCCTGGTTCAAGGATGCAAATTATCAGATTTATTTAATTCAATCTCACTACTTGCCACAACTCTTGATTGCTAGTCTGGTATTGCAATGGACGGTTGCTGTACCGCTTACCCGAGTCACAAAGTGGTATGCAAGGCAAGCAGCCCCGGAAACAGGTCATCAACTTTAGCTTTGAGCTTCAGAATTTTCAGGAATACAAATGACAATTTTGTCCTTTTGACTGATCTCAACCTTACCAACTAACTTCATTCTGCCCCTCAACTCCTGATCTCTTTAGAAACAAATCTCTCTGCCTCTTGAACTCATTCATACTGCCTACTTCAGTCACTTTCCTTGAAACCGTACTCAGCTTATTTCCATGAAAACCTCTCTTTGCTCACAACTTGCTAATTTGTAACTGCCACTCTGATTTTCCAGCCTTTTGCCATGGTGAAAAAAATTTGCATGTATCAACTTGGTCAATTCCTTTATAATTTTAAAACTTCAGTGGGATTGCCTCAAATTCTCTCCCTCTGCAAACATTGTGACCTCTACTTCGGTAACCTTTTGCAATAAGTTAACTTTCCTGATGCTAGGAATCACCTCAGGAGCTGACTTCCGCATACTCTCAGGAGTAACAATATCAGATGTTTAGAACTTGACATAGGACTCTGGATGGGATCTAACCAACCCTTCAAACTGTAACAATAGACCTCTTCTGATCTGTCCCAATCTGGCTTAGAAGCTTCTATCAGGTGAAGGGTGACAGGCAATAGTGAATGTCACAACTAAATATAGACGAGCCCTTCGTAAAGAGGCACCTAGCCCATTTAGACTGCCACAATGAATTTTCCAACACAGCCATTTGGCCCATCACAACTGGGCTGGACCTCCATTATCCATTCGAGGAATGAAACTAAGTGAGTAGGTCTGTCATTACAATATTTTTTATCAATAATCATTTAAGGGGAAGCTAAGTATGAATGCAAGGCAGAACAGAATAAGACATATATTGACAGAGTAAGATGAAGAAAAGTGAGGGGAGGCATATGTGCAGCATAAACACCAGCATGGACTAGTTGGGCTGAATGGCCTTTTTCCCTGCAATGTAAATATCGATCCATATAATTTTTAATGGAAGTTATGGATTCTACTTCCATCACTGTTACTGACTGGGTATTAAAAATGGTAAAAGAAAATCCCTCCTATCCTCTCCCTTCATTCTCTGATGCTGAACATAAGAACTAGGAGCTGGAGTAGGCAATTCAGCCCCTCGACCCTGCCCCGCCATTCAACACAATCATGGCTGATCTCATTTCGGCCTCAACTCCAACTTACCGCCCTCTCCCATTAACCTTTCAACCTGTTACTAATTAAAAATCTGTCTATCCCCTCCTTAAATTTATTCAGCGTCCCGGCATCCACTGCACTCTGAGGTAATGAATTCCACAGATTCACAACTCTTTGCGAAAAGTAATTCCTCCTCATCTCTGATTTAAATCTACCACCCCTTAGCAGTAAAACTATGGCCTCTCATTCTAGAATGCCCCATAAGGGGAAACATCCGCTCCACGTCTACTTTGTCTATCCCCTTTAGCATCTTATATACCTCAATTAGATCTCCTCTCATCCTTCTAAACTCTAGCGAGTATAGGCCTAAACTGCTCAATCTCTCCTCATAAGACAAGCCCCGCATCTCTGGAATCAATCTAGTGAACCTCCTCTGAACCGCTTCTAATGCAACTACATCCTTCCTCAAGCAAGGAGACCAAAACTGTGCACAGTACTCCAGGTGCGGTCTCACCAATGCCTTGTACAATTACAACACTTCCCTATTTTTATACACTATTCCTTTAGCAATAAATGCCAAAATTCCATTGCCTTCCTTATTACCTGCTGTACCTGCATGCTAGCTTTCAGCGATTTATGCACGAGGACACCCAGATCCCTCTCCACTGAAGCATTCTGAAGTTTCTCTCCATTTAAATAAGTCACCTTTTTATTCTTCTGACCAAAATGGATAACCTCACACTTAACCACGTTAAACTCCATCTGCCAAATTTTGGCCCGTTCACCTAACCTGTCCATATCCATTTGTAAATTTTTCATTTCTTCATTGCAACTTACTTTCCCACCTATTTTGGTGTCATCTGCAAATTTAGCTATAGAATCTTCTATCCCTGAATCCAAGTCATTAATATAAATTGTAAATAGTTGGGGCCCAAGGACCGAACCCTGTGGCACCCCACTAGTTACAGCTTGCCATCCGCATCCCACTAGTTACAGCTTGCCAACCAGAAAAATACCCATTTATTCGACTCTGCTTTCTGTTGGTTAGCCAATCCTCTATCCAAGCTAATATATTACCCTCTAACTCCATGTGATCTTATCTTGTGTATTAATCTTTTGTGCGGCACCTTATCACAGGCCTTCTGGAGGTCCAGATATACCACATCTACAGGATCCCCATTATCCACTTTGCTTGTCACATCTTCAAAGAACTCTAGCAAATTAGTCAAATACGATTTACTCTTCATAAAGCCACTCTGGTTTTTTTTTTAACTAATGTCCTTATCTGGTCTGGCCTATATGTGACTGCAGAGCCACAGCAATGTGGTTGACTTTTAACTACCCTCTGAAATGGCCCAGCAAGCCATGGTTTATATTCAAGGCGGCAGCTTACCACATTTTCAAGGGTAAATAGAGATGGGTAATGAATGCTGGCCTTGCCTTCGATGGCCTTAAAAAAAAATTTCTGGATTGATCTCAAAACTCCTAACAACACTATTTAGGAGAAATCTATTCAGATGTTCCAAACCAGCATAATATTTGATCATTTATATTTCGCACTTGCTTCTCCCTTACTGGCATTATCATATTGGTTCGTGATAGACCAGTGAGTACTTGGGTCCATAAAGCAAGCCAATGAATCCACATATGTGGATCCACACTTGGCTGAATCTTCATCCTCATAAAATTTTCATCAGGTTGCAAGGTCTGCACGCTTGGCAAACTTTTCTTTGGCTTCCTGAGTAGCAAGTGACATGTTATTTTTTCCATTGCTAAACATTTCAACTTCAGCCTGGGTCAATAAGTGGTGACGGAGTCTGGGGTCACACTGTGCTAATGGCCTGAAACAGGAGAAACAATTTGGCAAAAGTCTACTCCCTACTCAGCAAATTTGTGAATGTTTGTGAAAGAACAAATAGTGTTGACCTTCTTAACAGATACAAAAAGACCTGCCTCGATTCATTGAAGTCTAACAGCAGTAAATCTAACAGCTCTCTTCTTAATCGCGCATTAGGCCTATTTTGACTCCACAATGAGGTGTCAAGTCTGAGTGGTTTGAGGCAGTACTTCTTGGTCAGATTGGAGTTCAAACTCTCAAATGAAATTACTCCATAACATGCTCGTGACAGTAACTACACTCACAACATCATACAGAATAGTAGTACTAAAACACATGCACATTAAAATTAACGCAATACAATAAGCAGGTACAACTACCTAGACTTTGGCTGTTCATTCACCAAGGTACTTTTGCATCTGTTGATTCGTTCAATCATTTCTTCCCTTCCTTTATTCCTTGTTGCCAGCAAATTCCCTTCCCGTCCTTGTTGCCAGCAAATTCTTCATTGTCATTGAGGTCTACAGCACAGAAAAAAGGCCCTTTGGCCCATCGAGTCTGCGCCTATCAAACAAGTACCTAACTATTCTAATCCCATTTTCCAGCTCTAGGCCCATAACCTTGCATGCCATGGTATCGCAAGTGCACATCCAAATACTTATTAAATGTTATGCGGGTTTCTGCCTCTACCACCCTTTCAGGCAGAGAGTTCCAGATTCCCACCACCCTCTGGGTGAAAAAATTCTTCCTTACATCCCCTCTAAACCTCCTGCCCAGTACCTTAAATCTATGCCCCCTGGTTATTGATCCCTCCACCAAGGGGAAAAGTTCCTTCCTGTCTACCCTATCTATGCTCCTCATAATTTTATACACCTCAATCATGTCCCCCCTCAATCTCCTCAGCTCCAGGGAAAATAACCTCAGTCTATCCAATCTCTCCTCATAACTAAAACTCTCCAGCCCAGGCAACATCCTGGTAAATCTCCTCTGCACTCTCTCTAGTGCAATCACATCCTTCCTGTAATGCGGATTCCAGAACTGCACGCAATACTCTAGCTGAGGCCTAACCAGCGTTTTATACAGTTCCAGCATAACCTCCCTGCTCTTATATTCTATGCCTCGGCTAATAAAGGCAAGTATCCCATATGCCTTCTTAACCACCTTATCTACCTGTCCCACTACCTTAAGGGACCAGTGGACCTGCACACCAAGGTCCCTCTGATCCTTGGTACTTCAATGTCTCCCAACCCAGTTCTCCTCCTCGGTACAGTCCCCATCTTTATCATTCAATGCCTTCCGTTTTAAATTTATTCATAGAATGTGGCCATCGAAGGCAAGACCAGCATTCATTACCCATCTCTATTTACCCTTGAAAATGTGATGGTAAGCTGCCTTCTTGAATATAATCCAATGACTTGCTGGGCCATTTCAGAGGGCAGCTAAGAGTCAACCACATTGCTGTGGCTCTGCAATCGCATATAGGCCAGACCAGGTAAGGATATTAGTAATCTGATGGGGTTTTATAGCAATCGTGTAATTCTGTGGTCACCATTACTGATATTAGCTTTTTATTGCAGTTTTATTTAATGCATTGAATTTAAATTCCCTGGCTGCCATGGGATTTGAACTCATGTCCCCAGATTGTCCAGGCTTTTGGATTACTAGTCCAGTAACATAACTACTATGCTACCGATCCACAGTTCAAACCCAAGGTGCATCAATTTGAACATGTTTCGTGCACAGCTGGATTAACCGGTGGGACCATCAGGTCTCACTCTTCTGATAAAACCGCCCAGTACTCCAGAATCATCCCTGTTTTCTATTATCTGCCAAACAACTGCTTAAACCCCACTCTGCCACCTCCATCAAATTAATAGGAGCTTAGGAACACGAGTAAATCACTTAGCCCCTGGAGCCTTTCAGTAAGGTCATGGCTGATCCATGACCCAACTCCTTTACCCCATACTCCTTAACACCTTCAGTTAATAAGATATCAATTAACCTAGCATCAATTGTCATTTGCAGAAAAGAATTCCAATTTTCTACTGCCTTTTGTGCAAATAAGTGGCTCCTAACTTCACTCCTGAAAGGTCTGGCTCTAATTTTTTGACTATGCCTCATAGTCCTAGACTCCCCAAACAATCCACTCCTTCTGATCTCATTACTCCATTGAAAAGCTCACTAATTTGCGTCTCACCAAGATCAGGACCGCTTGTTCGGCTGTTTTTATTCCTTCACCTCGCCCACCAAGCCAAACCTGCCCCCAGGCTTCATGCTCGAGCCCTGAACTCCCCCCATCTCTCCAGCTCACATCCCTCAATCTCTCTCCAAGCTTATATTGTCCATGAGACCCAGACCCTGTTCCATTGACTTCCATTCTCAACAGCTAAATTCCCAATCCTGCTCCTCAACTTCTAGATCATATCAAACAGCCTTTCGTTAACATTTCATACAACAGCCAACTGGCAGATATCACAGAGGAAAACCTACAAATTATTGATTTTTATAAAATTATTCATGCTAAGTGGGCGGTACGTGTTGATAGCCGCAGACTCCCGGCCCCAGGTTATATCCAGCCCCCAGGCCCCGATCCCCGGCCTGGAGTTTCGAGTTAGGCCGCCGGCTGTGCGCTCAGCGCCGCAGAGCGGCCGCACCCGACTCCGAGGCGGGAGAGCCGGGCCCGGCGTGCGGCCTCAAGACCCGGTCCCTGGGCTGCCAGCTCGCAGATGCAAATGTAAGCATGTTGAGGGGGGAAAATAACTCACACTAAACTCCTGGAGCCCACAGCACGGGAAGGAGCGGGAGTCAAATAACGAATCCACCCAGTCCGCCATCTTAGCGCAGGAGGGGGGGGAAATGGGAGGGACAGGGGGAGGGGCCAAGGAGAGGAACCACGGACAGTAGGCGGGGCCAGAGATAGGGGCGGGGCCATAGACAAGGAGGGCCAGGGACAAGGAGGGGCCAGGAACAGGGGGCGGGACCAGGGCGAGGGGGTAGGGCCAAGGAGAGCGACCAGACAGTGGGCGGGGCCATAGATAGGGGCGGAGCCAGGGACGGGCGGGGCTCCAGGGACAGGGGAGGGATCAAGAGCAGCAGGGGGAGGGACGGGGAGAATGGGCCAGGGACAGAGGGGAGGGGCCAGGACCAAAGGGCAGGGAAATAGGAGCGGACAGGGGGCGGGGCCAGGGCCCGTGGGACGGCTAGGGAAATAGGCGGGGACAGGGGGCGGGGCCAGGGTAGGGGGCGTGGCCAGGGGTCCGCAGTGGGTGGTGCCAGGAACAGCTGGGCCGGAAATAGCCCAATGGGAGGGACCAAAACCAGGTAATGGGTGTGGTCAGAAACAGGTTAATAGAGCGGGTTGAGGAACAGTTCCGAGGTGGGCTGAGGTTGTATAGTAGCAACTTGGAGACAAGGAGATGAGCAATTAGAAGGGTAGCAGGAAAGGCAATAATAGGAACAGCTCGACCGTGAGAAGAGAGGGTCACATCAGGCAGACCACATAAAGACTGTCCCTCAAAATTATAACTTCTTCCTTTCCCTACAAAATACCCTGAGTTTTTCCCAACATTTTCTATTCTGATTGAAAGCAGAGGAACAGCCAGCCAGGGAGGGGTACAAACAACAAAGAGAGAGACACAAAAGGAATATTCAGAAAGAGAGAGAGAGAGTGGAGAGGGACACCTGAGAAAGGATCAGACAATAGGGGAGTGCAGAGGAACATGTGTGCTGGGGCAGCATGGACAACCAGCCAGGGAAGGGGAGGCATTGGCGAATGTAGGTAGGAAAGTGGGAACAGTGAGCAAGGGAGGGGAGATTAGAATGGCTACTGAGAATTAGGAACAGGAGTAGGCCATTTGGCCACTGGAGCCTGTTCTGCCATTCAATAAGAACATGGCTGATCTGATTGTGGCCTGAACTTCACTTTCTTGTCCATCCCCATAACCCTTGACTCCGTTGTCATCAATAATCTGTCTAATTTGTGATGATCTCAGCTGATGTTACTACTGGACAAGTCAGATCCCAGGGTGGAACACGGCTTAATGGACCCTAACTTTTATTTTTTAGAAACCTGGAGGGCGGATACTGAATAGAGTCACAGGAGTCAGCTGATGACTTTTAACAAAAGAATAAAACATTTATTAAGCAAGAAAAGATGAAATAAATTACAATTCTCCTTCACTCACAACTATACCTTTACAGATATATACAGATTTGTAAGATAACACAGGTTACACAGGTTATCTTATTCTCTAATGTTCACAGTAAGTACAGAGTCCATGTAAACCAATAGATGACCTGTGGTCAAGCACACCACACTATGAAACCCAGTGACAGATGCCACCCAGAACAGATGCCATGAATCTATCCTCAACTCCTCCCAGACACTTGTCATACCGTGAGCCAGCTGGTCTCACTGAACTCCACCTTTCACACAGGGTTTCCAATCTCCACTCTCTCATCTTCTCCCAAACAATGCTTTCTCTCAGACGCCTTCTACAAGGGTCCACCTCCAGGATCTCGAACTCTCTTTTTGATGTTTCTCTCCCCTGGATTGTCACGTGCATTCAAGCTTTGCCTTCCACGCACTCTCTCGCAGACTTGGTCATGCCAAAAGAACACCATAGCTTCACATGCCCAGAATAAAAAGTTACAGACCTTTGGCTGTCTCCTTGGATTTTCTGGTTTCTCGCAAGCCTATTTTTCTTTAACTCTGCGTCCTGCAGCTTTCTCCCTTTAAGCTTGGAGTCTTTCCCTGCTCCTCACTCTTAATTTCATGTAACAAGACCATTTCCAGATTCCTGTTCTTTCCCTTTGACTAGAAGGTCTTCTTGAAACTTTCCCCTGTTTCATTCCCTGGTTTTGGGGACTTTCTTCTTTAGTTTTTGGAACCTGCTTCCCGCAGTTCCCTCTCCTGTGTCCTGCTTCTCCTGGCAGCTGGCTTCCAGCTTTATTTTGGGACTTGCTATCTGCTAACTGTCCCTCTCCTATGCTGCTACTGCTGGCAGCAGCTACCAACCTTAGAGCATAATCCGACTGACCTCAAACTGTTTAAGTTTCTCTGTGCCTGTGTGGCTCCTCTCTCTCTAGACAACAGCAGTTTTTTCTACCTTATTTGTTTGGTTTAACTCGCCTTCAATCGTCACAAACCTCATTACAATGCAAGTTCTTTTAAAGTGAAACTAAAACTCAGGTTCTCCCTTTCTTAACACCCAAATACAGAAATACAAATCAAACTTAAACATTAAAGCTAAAACTCATTCCTAACATCCACAACTTAGTTAAACTATCTCTAGTGCCTAACAAACTCAGCCTTGAATAAATTCAATGACCCAGCCTCCATTGCTCTCTGGGGAAGGGAATTCCACAGACTAATGATTTTTTGAGAGTAAAACATTCTGCTTATATCAGTATTAAATGGGAAACCTCTAATTTTTAAACTGCGTCCCCTAGTTCTAGATTCCCCCACAAGGCGAAACATCCTCTCAGCATCCACCCTGTCAAGTCCCCTCAGGATCTTTTATATTTCAATAAGATCACCTCTCATGTCTCTAAACTCCGATGGCTATAGGTCCAATCTGCCCAACCTTTCTTCATAAGACGCCCCTTCATCCCAGGAATCAATCGAGTGAATCTTCTCTGAACTGCTTCCAATGCAAGTTATACCCTTTCACCAAGAAATACCAAGCTGGGAGTGCAGCAGTGTAATTAGTGGAGGAGGGATCTGTTAGAGACCATAGGAAAAGATACAAGCCAATGGATGGCACACAGAGGAAGCAGAATGAGGAGGAGGGTGGAAAAGTCAATGGGTGAAGACAGAAGTGGTCAGTGGAGAAGGAATGATCAGAAGGGAAAGAGAGAGGGACAGTTATTGCCAATCAAATGTGATCACGAAGAAGCTCAGCCTCGCAGTTTAGGTTCTAGCGAAGTGGTCTCCAAATCTTTGCTTTGAATGCATTATTTTCAACTTTTCTGTTTTGTGAAGGGGTAATTTCACACTGGCAATGGAAGCTTGCTGCTGGTGAGTGAGGATTGGACAATTAGGAGTCTCGTGAACTCAAGCTGATGCTATTGTCTAGTGAGGTTTTGTAGAGCAGTTAAACCTCGTGTAATTATCCATTATATTCTTATTGAATCTGTAACCGCTTAACTCAGTAAAAGTTGTACAATCATTCATTAAATGGCTACCTCCTTCTTGGAAAAGTGTTTGGCAACTGTTATATATTGATGCGGGCTGGGCAATGTGCCATGTTTATGGCTGACAGCTCACGTAGTGATTAATTTCTACAGGGTTTACACAATCGCGTCATTTGCTTTCAAACAGCCTCGGCTCAGCGGATCACTGTGTCAGAAGATTGTGGGTTCAAACCTCACTCCAGAAACTAGCACGTATAATCCAGGCTGGTACTTCTGTGCAGTACTGCAGGAGCGCTGCACTGCTGGAGAAGCTGTCTTTCAGAGGAGACTTTGAAGTGAGGCCTGTCTTCTCAGGCGAATGTGAAGGATCCCACGGCCCTATTTTGAAGACACCCTGATGAACATTTATTCCTCAAAGTACATCCCTAATAGCATTATCTGTTCATTATCACATTGCAGTCTAAATATATATATAATATAGTCCCTAACAAGTAGGTAATTCAGGAGAAATTTCTTTGCCCAGAGAATGATTAGAATGTGGAGCTTGTGACCACAGGGAGTAGTTCAGGGGAGTAGCATAGGTGCATTTAAGAGAAAGCTAGGTACGCACATGAAGGGGAAAAAATAGAAAGACATTCTTATTGAATTGGGGAGGAGGTGGCATGGTGGTAATGTCAGCGCACTTGTAATCTAGAGACCTCAGCCAATGCTCTGGGGACATGGGTTCAAATTGCATTTAAATTCAATTAATAAAATCTGGAATATAAAATTAGTCACAGTAATGGTGACCATGAAACTATCATCAATTGTCGTAAAAACCCATCTGGTTCACTAATGTCCTTTAGGGAAGGAAATCTGCCATCCTTACCTGGTCTGGCCTACATGTGGCTACAGACCCACAGCAATGGGGTTGACTCTTAACTGCCCCCTGAAATGGCCTAGCAAGACATTCAGTTCAGGGGTGGGTAACAAAATGCCAGCAACACCCACATCCTGTGAAAAATAAATTTGTGCATCTTTTTTGATTTTCATTTCCACTGAAGCCTCTGGCTTCCTTTGCCCCACAAGGGCGGCTGGGCCTTCAGCTGGCTAGGCCCCAAACTCTGGATTTCCCTCCCTAAACCTCTCCACCTCTCTCTTTCCTCCTTTACCACACTCCTTGAAACCTACCTCTTTGACCAAGCTTTTGGTCACCTGTCATAATATCTTCTTGTTTCACTCGGAATCATTTTTTTGTCTGATTGCACGAACTGTGAAGAACCTCGGGACATTAAAGGCGCTACATCAATGCAAGTTGTTGAGTATCTGCAGTCTTGCACTATTACCCAAAGTCAATGTTCAGACCAGCGAGATGAGTTGGCATGCTCACTGCAGAGGGCGCCGGTTGCATTCATCATGTGTCTGGTGGTTGAGCTAAACCAGGTATTTTAACAGAAAACATGTAAAAAGACAGCACTTGTAATCAGTTCAGAAACCAGGGCAGCTTAAACATGTTTTTTTTTTGCTAGATCTTCCCAAATACTGTGCACTTTATTACAGCTTGCAGCTTCAAACTTGGGTATTATTCCTGGCAACCAAAAGGGTGTCATTATAAACTTACTTTCTTTTTGACCTATTTCTTGGTGACTTTGGAATTATAGCCTTCATCAGTCAAGGAGACAGAGGGTGCGTGTTTGCAAGATACAAGCAGCTGCTAAGGAAAATACCATCATTACATGTGGTATGGAAACATTGAATGCAACTGCAGTTCGGTTCCTGTTTCTTATTGAGAAAATTAATGAGCACACAAGATCCACAGCGGACAATATCCTAGGCTAGAAAAGAGCCTGAGACAAATCATCAAGTAATGATTAGATGATGCCAAGTTTAGTTTTTCAAAGCTTGCACATTATAGAAGGAAGGGCAGATTGCCGAAAGAGAGGCTTGCATTTCTACAACACATTTCATGACCTCAAGACATCCCAAAGCACTTCAGAGCCAATGAAGTACTTTTGAAGTATAGTCATCATTTTAATGTGGGAGACATGGCAGCTAATTTGTGTACAGCAAGCTCCAAATAACAGCAATGCGAACAAGTAATCTGTGGTAATATGGAGAAGCAATGTTACTGGACTAGTAAACCAGAGGACCAGGCTGGGGTCACGGGTTCAAATCCAGCAGCTGGTGGAATTTAAATTCAATTAATAAATCTGGAATTAAAAGCTAATCGGTAATACTGACCGTGAAACCATTGTCGATTGTCGCAAAAACCTACCTGGTTCACTCATGCCCTTCAGGGAAGGAGTCCCTCCAAGTCACTCACCATCTTGACTTGGAAATATATCACAGTTCCTTCACTGTCACTGGGTCAAAATCCTGGAACTCCCTCCCTAACAGCACTGTGGGTGTACCTACACCACAAGAACTGCAGCGGTTCAAGATGCAGCTCACCACCACCTTCTCATGGGCAACTAGGGATGGGCAATAAATGCTGGCCCAGCCAGTGACGCCCACATCCCATGAATGAATTAAAAAAAGGAAATCTGCTGCCCTTACCTGGTCTGGCCTACATGTGAACTTCAGACCCACAGCAATGTGGTAGACCCTTAACTCCCATCTGGAATGGCTTAGCAAGTCACTCAGTTGCATCAAACCATGCAAATACTAAAAGAACTGAAACTAGATAGACCACCCTGCATCGACCTAGGCACTGGAAATGATAGTGGCAAACTCAGCCCTGCCGACCCTGAAAAGTCCTCCTTATTAACATCTGGGGGCTTGTGCCAAAATTGGAAGAGCTGTCTCACAGACTAGTCAAGTAACAGCCTGACATATTCATACACACGGAATCATACCTTACAGGCTATATCCCAGAGATGACCATCACCATCCCTGGGTATGTCCTATCCCACTGGTAGGACAGACCCTTAAGGGGTGCAGGCACAGAGGTATACAGGCAGGAGGGAGTTGCCCTGGGAGTCCTCAACATTGACTCCAGACACCATGAATTCTCATGGCATCAGGTGAAACATGGACAAGGAAACCTCTGCTGATTACCATCTACCACACCTCTCAGCTGATGAATCCATACTCTGCCATGTTGAACATCTCTTGGAGGAAGCATTGAGGGTGGCAAGGGTGGGGGACTTCAATGTCCCAAGAGGCTGGCCGAGTCTTTAAGGACATAGTTGCTAAACTGGGTCTGCAGCAGGTGGTGAGGGAACCAAAAGAAGGAAAAACCTACTTGACCCCGTTCTCATGAAACTATCTGTTGCAGATGAATTTGTCCATGACAGTATCGGTAGGTGTGACCACTGCACAGTCCTTGTGGAAACGTGGTCCCACCTTCACACTGGGGACACCCTCCATCATGTTGTGTGGCATTACCGCTGTGCAAAATGGGATAGATTTCAAACAGATCTGGCAACTCAAAACGAGGGACCCATGAGGCGCTGTGGGTCATCAGCAACAGAATAATTGTATTCAACCATAATCTGTAAGCTCATGGCCCGGCATATCCCCCACTCTACCATTACCATCAAGCCAGTGGATCAACCCTGGTTCAATGAAGAGTGCAGGAAGGTATGCAGGAGCAGCAACAGGCATACCTAAAAATGAGGTGTCACGCCACAACACAAGACTAGTTGCATGCCAAAATGCAATAGGCAGAGCTAAACAATCCCACAATCAATGAATCAGATCTGAGCTCTGCAGTCCTGCCACATCCAGTCGTGAAGGGTGGTAAACAATTAAACAACTCACTGGAGGAGGATGTTCCAAATATCCCCATCTTCAATGATGGAGGAGCCCAGTACATCAGTGCAAAAGACAAAACCAAAGTATTTGCAACAATCTTCAGCTAGAAGTGCCAAGTAGACGATCCATCTCGGCCTCCTCCTGAGGTCCTCAGCATCACAGATGCTAGTCTTAAGCCAATTCGATTCACTCCACGTGATACCAAGAAACAGCTGAAGACACTGGATACTGCAAAGGCTATGGGGCCTGACAATATTCTGGCAATAGTACTGAAGACTTGTGCTCCAGAACTAGCAACACCCCTAGCCAAGCTGTTATAGTACAGCTACAATATTGGCATCTACCCGCGAATGTGGAAAATTGCCCCGGTATATCCTATCCACAAAAAGCAGAACATATTCAACCAGTGAATTACCTCCCCATCAGCTTACTCTCACTCATCAGCAAAGTGATGGAAGGTGCCATTGACAGTGCTATTAAGAGACACTTACTCAGCAATAACCTGGATTCCACCAGGGCAACTTGGCTCCTGACCTCATTACAGCCTTGGTCCAAATATGGATGAAAGAGCTGAACTCAAGAGGTGAGATGAGAGTGACTGCCCTTGACATCAAGGCTGGATTTGACTGTGTGTGACATCAAGGAGCGCTAGCAAAACTAGACTCAAGGGGAATCATGGGGGAAATCATAAGGTGCAGGAACAGAGGGACCTCGGTATGTATGTACATAGGTTATTAAAGATGGCAAGGCATGTTGAGAGAGCAGTTAATAAAGCATATAGTATTTTAGGCTTTATTAATAGGGGCATTGAGTATAAGAGTAAGGAGGTCATGTTGAACTTGTATAAGACACTAGTTAGGCCTCATTTGGAGTACTGCATTGGAGAGAGTGCAGAGGAGATTCACAAGAGTGATTCCAAGGATAAAGAACTGCTGCTATGAGGATAAATTGGAGTGGATGGGACTGTTTTCCTTGGAGAAAAGAAGGCTGAGAGAAGACTGTTCCCACTCAAGACAGTATCAAGAACTAGAGGGCACAGATTCAAGATAATTGGCAAATGGAGTAAAAGTGATGTGAGAAAAAATGTTTTCACCCAGAGGGTGGTTGGAGTTTGGAAGAAGCTTCCTGAAAGGGTGGAGGAGGCAGGTTTGATCACGATATCAAATGGGAACTCGATTGCTAATTGAAAAGAGAGAATGTGCATCATTACGGGTATAAGGCAGGGGAATGGGACTAGATAGAAAGCTATTTCAGAGAGCCAGTGTAGACTCGATGGGCCGAATGGCCTCCTTCTCCATTGTAAAGATGCTGTCATTCTGTGAAACTCTCCACTGCTTGGAGTCATACCTAGCATAAAGGAAGGTAACAACTTAAAGGAAGGTGTTGGAGATCAATCATTTCAGGGGAGGCGATGGCATAGGGGTATTGTCACTGGGCTAGTATTCTGGCGACCCAGGGTAACGCTCTGGGTCCCGGGTTTGAATCCCACCATGGCAGATGGTGAAATTTGAATTCCTTAAAAATCTGGAATTAAAAATCTGATGGCAGCTAGGAAACCATGGCTGATTGTCATAAAAAACTATCTGGTTCATTTAGGGAAGGAAATCTGTCGTCCTTGCCTGGTCTGGCCTACGTGTGACTCCAGGCCCATAGCAATGTGATTGACCTTTAAATGGCCTCTGAACAAGGGCAATTAGGGATGGGCAATAAATGCTAGCCTAGCCAGCGATGCCCACACCTCACGAATGGAAAATAAATCTCCTATTTTAAAGATATTTATTGAGAGGTAAATACTGGCCAGATCACAGGGAGGACTCTCCCAAGCTTCTTCAAAATAGTGTCGTGGTATCTACTACATTCAACTGGGAGAAAA
Organism: Cetorhinus maximus; assembly: GCF_964194155.1. Taxonomy (NCBI): domain Eukaryota; kingdom Metazoa; phylum Chordata; class Chondrichthyes; order Lamniformes; family Cetorhinidae; genus Cetorhinus; species Cetorhinus maximus. Next base: position 119,439,633 of record NC_135889.1, on the reverse strand, counting down.
GACAGGCTCTTGATCTTATCTGAAAGACAGCACCTCAAACAATGCAGTGCTACATTAGGACGGACTGGAGTATTAAGAGTATCAACCAGGGTTATGTGTATTCTGGAATGGAGCCTACAGCCTTCTGACTCAAAGATGAGAGCGCTATCATTGAAGTAAGCATTTAAAGGTTCAGCTGAGTATGTTTTACATTAAAACTGACTAAAGAAACCAGTTTTTGCTACAGGTTGTCTGTGGATTTTCTTAGACAAAGTTAGAACTGTTTCTTTCCTGACCCAATTGGAGGCTACTGAAGTTCATCTCAGGTTACCGAATCTCAAAAGGTTGCATTCCAGTGTTATTTGATTAAATTTCCCAAGAATATAGTAATGGGGCTGGTTTTAAAGTAAAGTGCTGAACTATCTCGGGTTTTTGTTGCACAAGAAGGGACAATATTTTGAAGCAAGGGTATATCCCAGCATTCACTGCTTCAGAGAAAGTCCTCTATTAAAACTGTATCTTTAACGGTGGGGGGGCTTCAGTATTGCAAAGGATGCTGGGGTGGGTCTGCCTTCATAACTCGTATGTTTGCAATGAGGAGAAAATGGAAGCAAAAGTTTAGACTGACTCAGCTAAGGTTACCTGATTGAGGTACTTGATTTGATATGTTGAGAATTTGACTATTTTCTTCCCCTCCTCAATTTTGGACTCGCACTGGTATGGTTTCATCAGCGCCTGTGTCCAGGACCTCATTAGGGAGCGTAAACTGAGGCTGCTGACGAGAGGCACAAAAGCCAAGTCCAACTTTCTCCTCACCCAAAACTCATGCATGGGTGATTTTCAACTGGAGGGATAGGGGCCAGGGCAATGAGGTGAGAGCAGGCAGAATCACAGATAGAGAGGGACAGCAAGAGGAAAGGCTAGAGGCATGAGTTTGGAAGTAAAGAAAGTCTTGCATTTACATAGCACCCATCATGACTTCAGGACGTCCTGAATTACTATTGAATCAATTAAGTTCCTCTGAAGTGTTGCCATTTTTGTAATGCAGGCAACGTGGTAGCTAATTTGCACAGCAACTCCTACAAAGAGCAACAGAGTAAGTGACCAAATTATCTGTTTTTAGTGATGTTGGCTGAGGGATGAATGTTAGCCAGGACACCAGGGAAAACTCCCCTGCTCTTCTCCAAATAGTGCTGTGGGATCTCTTAGGGGAGACGGGGCCTCAGTTAAATGTCTCCTCTGAAAGATAGCACCTGTAACAAGTATTAACTCTCACTGAGTTATCAATCAAGATTATGTGCTGAGGTTCTCTGGAGTGGGACATGAACCAACGCTCTACTAACTCAGAGATGGGAGTGTTATCACTGAAACACAGCTGACACTTATGGAAGATGAATATTGGGTCTACACCAATTTCAGTATTTTTCTAATTAATTAAATGCTAGGATTGGATTTTAACTCCGTGTAACACAGTTAAAACACACTTCATGCCTTCTTAGCACAGTATATGATTGTTTCCAGTTTTTCTGACTTGGGTGAATGAAATTCCCGTGTGGAATTTCATTTGGAGACTCTTCAACATAGGGATGTTTCTACGTGTCAGATAAAAAGAGCACCACGCAGTCTCTAAATGACACAGTAATCCTGGGATTGAGGATATTAAGAGAAAATAATACTAAGTAATACTGGCCAATTTAAAATTGATGTTGGGCAACACTAACCAGTATGGCGATCCCAGGATGCTCCAAAGTGCTTTGCGGCCAGTGAAATACTCATGAAGTGTAGTCATTGTTGTAATGCAGGAAACACAGTGGCCATTTTGCACACAGCAAGCTCCCACAAAAAGCAACACACAAATGACCAGATGATCTACTTTAGTGATATTGGTTGAAGGATAAATATTGGCCAGGATACCAGGGAGAAGTCATCTGCTCTTCATTGAATAGTACCATTTAAAAAGCAACGCTGGACAAAACTGGCCAGTCAAAATTCAACGCTAGATAACATTGGCCAATCAAAAGACAATACTGAAAATCACTGGCCAATCAAAAGACAATACAAAACTGGCCACTCTCCAAAACAAAAGCAAAATGCTGTGGATGTTGGAAATATGAAATAAAACGGAAAATGCTGGAAACTCATTACAGGTCTGGCAGTGTCTGTGTGGATGAACTTTCATCAGAACTGGAAGAAGTTAGAGATTTAGGGCGGGATTTTCCACGCCCGCCCGCCGCTGAGACCTTCCGGTCCCGGCACAAGCCAATGGGTTTCCGGCTGGGGCGCCGTCTCGCCCGCGGCGGGTCCCACCCACAACGGGGCCGGAAAATCCCGGCCTTAATAGCTTATGAGCAAATACAGAGGCAGAGAAAGGATAGAGGGGAGGAAAGAAAGAAATGGAAGGTCTGTGATTGGGTGGCAGGAGGGAGAGATTGGAGAGCGAAAAGGGTGATGTTGTAAGACAAAATTTGGACAGGGTTTTTGGGGGGTTGGGTGGCATTGGTAATGGGACAAGTTAGGGAGATTTCAGTTTCACTACTAATTTAAGTAGGCGAAGGCAGGCATTGACTAGAAGCTTGGAAAATTTACTGAGTACTGATCTCAAAAGTGCTGGGGAAAAAAGTTAAAGTTGAGCCTTACATACAGAGCAACCACATGACCTCATTCGATTCAGAATGTGCAAAAGGATGGAAAAGGAATGACATCAATAATCATTTAATATCAATATTCCTGCTGTTCTAGCCATATCACAATATTTTTCTTTTACAATACTTACATTCCTTCCTTCTTCTAAGCTATTTTCCCACTCTTTTAGTTGCCCCCCCCTCCTCCCCACCCACAGCATCCACCGGTGCCTGCTGTGTGTGGGCTGGCAATGTGACCTTCTCACTGGTCTTTGCCAAGGCTGCTCTATCACCCGCTGTTAGGGGGTGTGTGCCAGAGCTCCTGACTTTTCCGCTCTTGCTGTGCTGTCTCTCCACTGGGCACCTACACCTCAAGGCAAATCTGTTGACACTGGACAGATTCTAAGCGTGAGACTTTCAGTCTGTGGAACTGTGGAACGCAAGCACCTCGTCCAGGCACAGATCATAAATACGGTTAAAGATGGCAAGCGTTAAGATAAGATTCTTTCTCATACTCTCTTTTTGCTTGTTTTTTTCATTTACACTCTATCCCTGCCTCCATTTTTGTTGAGCTCTCTTTCTTCGCAATGGAATCCATCAGTTTTTTTGGCACTCTGGATATCAAGCGAGTTATGGTGATATGGAATTTTCAACCTAAATAATGCCATTCAGCCCAATGAGCTTATGTTGGTGTGTATGCTCTACACAAACCTCCCCGCACTCTTCATCTAACTTCATCAACTTATCCTTACGTGTTTTTCTCCCTCATGTGCTGATATAACTCCCCCCTTAAATGCATCTATGCTGTCTACCTCAACTACATTGTGCAAGCAGTTCAGAGAACATACAAACATGCAAACATATGAATTAGCAGCAGGAGTAGGCCACTCAGCCCCTCGAGTCTGCTCTGCCATTTAATATGATCATGGCTGTTCTGATTGTAACCTCAACTCCACTTTACTGCCTACCCTGATAACCTTTCACCCCCTTGCTTATCAAGAATATATCTACCTCTGCCTTAAAAATATTCAAAGACTCTGCTTCCACCGCCTTTTCAGGAAGACAGTTCCTAAGACTCATGACCCTTTGGGAGAAGAAATTTCTCCTCATCTCTGTCTTAAATGGGTGACCCCTTATTTTTAAACAGTGACCCCTAGTTCTAGATTCTTCCACAAGAGGAAACATCCTCTCCACATCCACCCTGTCAAGGCCCCTCAGGATCTTATATGTTTCAATCAAGTCATCTCTTACTCTTCTAAACTCCAGTGGATACAAGCCTAGTCTGTCCAACCTTTCCTCATAACACAACCCACCCATTCCACGTCATCGTCTAGTAAAGCTTCTCTGAACTGCTTCCAACACATTTACATCCTTCGTTAAACAAGGAGACCAATACTGTACACAGTACTCCAGATTGGTCTCACCAATGCCCTGTATAACTGAAGCATAACCTCACAATAAATGATAACACTCTATTAGCTTTTTCTAATTCCTTGCTGTAACTGCATACTAGCCTTTTGTGATTCATGCCCTCAGATACCCAGATCCCTCTGCATCTCAGAGCTCTGCAATCTCTCACGATTTAGACAATATGCTTCTTTTTTATTCTTCCTGCCTAAATGGACAAAATAGTGATAAAGCTCACTAGGGTGGTTCCTGGGATGAAGGGGTTGTTTTTTGGGGAAAGGCTGGACAGAATGGGCCTGTATCCATTGGAGTTTAGAAGAATGAAAAGTGATCTTACCGAAACATATAAGATTCTCAGGGGGCTTAACAGGGTAGTTGCCGAGACGATGTTTCCCTTTGCGAGGGAATGTAGGACTAGGGGGCACAGTTTCAGAATCAGGGGTTTCCCACTTAAGATGGTGAGGGGGAGAAATTTCTTCTCACAGAGGGTCAGTAGTGTTTGGCATTCTGTCCCCCAGCAAGCAGTGAAAGCTGGGTCACTGAATATATTCAAGGCTGAGTTAGACAGATTTTTGATTGACAAGGGGTCAAATATTATGGGGGACAGGCAGGAAAGTGAAGTTAAGGCCACATCAAATCAGCCATGATCTGATTGACTGTGGAGCAGGCTCAGGGGGCCGAATGGTCTACTCCTGCTCCTATTTCTTATGTAATGAGTTGAAAATTCACTCTCTGGTAAAGATGCTTATCCTAAATTCCCAGTTGAATTTATTAGTTGACCTCAGTTTTGGGCTCTCCCACAAATGGAAATATTTTTTTCTCTTTATCCTACGACACCCCTTTAAAATTGAGAAGATTTCTGTTAGGTCACCCCTTCGTCTTCTGCTATCTAGAGAAAAGAGCCTTAGCCTGTTCAGCCTTTCATGATAAGAACGTCTTCACAGTCCTGGCAGGAAGTGTGTGGTGGTTTCTTTTGTGGCATCTAGAATGATAATTCTCCTGAATGAATTTTAAGAATTCTGCTCCCTTTGTGTCTTTCTCACTAGTTCTGTCCATAGACCCCTGAAGGTGACTGGACAGGGATAACGTGGTCAAGAAAGCAGACAGGCTACTTGCTTTTATTTGCCGAGGCATAAGAGCAAGGAAGGAATGCTGGAGCTGTATAAAGCACTGGTCAGGCCACAGCTGGAGTACTGCGTACAGTTCTGGTCATTGCACTATAGGAAAGCTGTGATTGCATTAGAGAGGGTACAGAGGAGATTTATGTGTTGCCTGGACTGGAGAATTTAAGTAATGAGGAAAGATTGGAAGATTGGATAGGCTGGGGTTGTATTCTTAATAAAGCATATAGTGTCCTGGCTTTATTAATAGGGGCATAGAGTACAAGAGCAGGGAGGTTATGCTGAATTTACAAAATACACTCGTTAGATCTCAGCTGGAATATGTGTACAGCTCTGGGAACCATATTTTAGGAAGTATGTGACATTGGAGAGTGTGCAGAAGAGGTTTACAAGAATGGTTCCAGGGACGAGAAACTTCAGCTATGAGGATAGATTGGAGAGGTTGGGACTGTTCTCCTTGGAGAGAAGAAGGCTAAGAGGAGATTTGTTAGAGATGTTCAAAATCACGAGGGGGCAGGACAGAGTTGATAGGGAGAAGCTGTTCCCACTTGTAAAAGGATCAAGAACGAGAGGACACAGATTTAAAGTGACTTGTGAAAGAAGCAAGTGTGACGTGAGAAAAAACTTTTTCACACGATGAGTGGTTCGGGTCTGGAATGCACTGCCTGGAAGTGTGGTGGAGGCAGGTTCAATTGAGGCATTCAAGAGGGCATTAGATGATTATTTGAATAGAAACAACATGCAAGGGTACAGGGAAAAGGCAGGGCAATGGCACTAGGTCATAATGCTCATTTGGAGAGCCAATGCAGACACGATGGGCCGAATGGCCTCCTTCTGTGCCGTTAAGATTCTGTGATTCTTTGGAACAGAGGAGGCTGAGATGAGCCCTAACTGAAGTATATAAAATTCTGAGGAGTCTAGATAGAGTGGATAGGAAGGCCCTATCCCCCTTGGTTGGGGGGTCCATAACCAGGGGACATAGATTTAGGGTAAGAGGTAGGAGATGTGGAGGAGATTTGAGGGGAAATATTTTCACCCAGAGGGTGGTGGAGCTCTGGAACTCATTGCCAGAAAGGGCACTAGGGGCAGAACCCCTCATAGCATTTAAAAAATACTTGGTGTGCATCGACATGGCTATGGACCATGAGCCAGAAAGTGGGATTTAAGTTGACTGGTTCCTTGTAAGTCAGTACGAACACAATGGGCCAAATGGCCTTCTTCTGTGCTGTAAATTTCTATGATTCTATGGTTCTAAAATGTTTCTATTAAACCCACGGGGACTTTCACTATGCAGTGGCTGTTGAGATAACCTGAATTTTGTTGGATTCTCTTGCTACTCCAGCTCATAGGCATTTGAGCTTATCATAGCCAGAGTTTTTGACAAGCTGACCTGAAGGCACTGTTAGCCACTGCCCATGTGTGGAAGCCCTGTTCCACCTCTCTGAAATAGTGCATTAATATTCCATTTCTTTATCCCTTTGGGTCACCAATGAATGCTATACCTTCTCAGTTGAAGTTATCGCATCATAGAACAGGATAGCACAGAAGGAGGCCATTTGGCCCATTGAGTCTGAACCAGCTTTTTTGAAGATCAATCCAATTCCACTGCCCAGCTCTTTCCTTCAGACTCTTGCAACTTTTTTTTGCTTCAAGTATTTACCCAATTCCCTTTTTCAGGGAATTGTTTCCCACCATCCTATTGGGCAGTGCATTCCAAACCTTAATCACTTTTTGCATAAATAAGTTTTTCTTCATGTTTCCTCTGGTTCTTTGGCTAATCATTTTAAGTCAGTGTCCTCTGGTTATTAATGTTTCAGTCATTGGAAACAGTTACTCCATTCATGACTTTAAACACATCCTTCAAATCACCTCTGAACCTTCTGCTCTCAGGAGACAACCCCAGATTCTCCAGTCCAAGTACATAACTATAATCCCTCACACCTGGAGCCATTGTAGTAAATCTCTTCTGTGCCCTCTCCAAAACCTTCACATCCTTCCTGAAATATGGTGCCCAAAATTGGACACATTACTTCAGGCTGGGGCTGAACCAGGGTTTTTATATTGGCTAGGAATTGCCTCCATAAATTTAAGTTCATTCCAAACTTTCCTGTGTGTATTCTAATGTACGCTGTCTACTTTTTCCTCTGCAAAATCGCCTCTGCCCCTGCCTCAACTCATCTAATACTGAAACCCTCATCCATACCTTTGCGACCTCTAGACTTGATTATTCCAATGCTCTCTTGGCTGGCCTTGCATCTTCCATCCTCCATAAACTTGAACTCATCCAAAACATTGCTGCCCACATCTTAACTCAAGCTAATTCCTCTCAACCATTGTTCCTTTGCTCGTCGATATACATTGGCTCTCAGTCTGCTAATGACTTGATTTTTAAAATGCTGATCCTCGTGTTCGATTTCCTCCATGACCTCTCTCCTTCCTATCTCTGTGAGATCCACCAGCCCCACAACCCTCCGACATGTCTGCACTCCTCCAATTCTGGCCCCTTGTGAATCACACGCTACCTTTACTGCATCACTGGGGACCTTACCTTCAGAGACCTAGGTTAAATCTCTGGAATTCCCTCCCTAAATCTATCCCCCTCCCCTTCTTCAAGATGCTCCTTAAAAGCTTCCTGCTTGGTCACCTGTCCTTCTTTTGTTCAATATCAATTTTTTTGTCTGATTATAATCCTGTGATGTACCTTGGGTAATTTTATTATGTTAAAATGCTTTAGATATGAAAGTTGTGATTGCCATTTTATTGTTTGATGACTGTGTATCAAATCTAATAGAACACCCCAGTTACAAAAATATTGTCTGCATTTTTGGCCTCCTTAGGAAGGACATATTTACCCTAGAGGGAATGTAACGAAGGTTTACTAGACTGCTTCCTAGGATGAGGAGGTTGTCCTAAGAGGAGTGGTTGAGTAGGGTATGCATATATTCCCTGGAGTTTGGAAGAATGAGAGGTGATCTCATTGAAACAGATAATATTCTTATAGGGCTTGACAGGGTGGGTGCTGAGATCTAAAAGAGGTCTTTAAAATTATGAAAGGTTTTGAGAGAGTGGATACAGAGAGAACAAACATACAAACATATGAACACACGAACAAGGAGCAGGAGTTTGCTAGTCAGCCCCTTGAGCCTGCTCCGCCATTTAATAAGATCATGGCTGATCTGATAGTAACCTGAAATCTGCATCCCACCTACCGCCAATAACCTATCTCCCCCTTGCTTACAAAGGATTTATCCACTTCTGCCTTATAAATGTTCAAAGACTCTGGTTCCACCATCTTTTCAGGAAGAGAGTTCCAAAAGACTCACTAAGAAACCTAATATGGAATTCAGAAGAAACCTTTTTACCCAGAGAGTGGTGAGAATGTGGAACTCACTACCACAGGGAGTAGTTGAAGTGAATAGTATAGGTATGTTTAAGAGGCAGCTAGACAAGTATATGAGGGAGATGGGAATAGAGGGTTTCGATGGTAGATTTAGTTAGAGAAAGAGGGGAGGAGCCTCGAGTGCAGCATAAACACCAGCATTGACTGGTTGGGCTGAGTGGCCTGTTTCTGTGCTATATATCCTAGCTTATCCTATGTAATGTTGCCCCTGGCTGGAGAATTGAAAACAAAGGACCACAGTCTCAGAATAAATGATAGGCCACTTAGGACCGAGATGAGGAGAAATTTCTTTACTCCAAAGTAAATCTTTGCAAATCTTTGGAATTCTTTACCCGATAGAGCTGTGGATGCTCAGCTGTTGAGTATGTTCAAGACAGAGGCTGATAGGTGTTTGGGTACTAAGGCAATTAAGGAATATGGGGTTTGTGCGGGGAGGTGAATGTAAGGTAGAAGATTAGCCATGATTTTGTTGAATAGTGGGGCAGGCCCGAAAAGCCTAATAGCCATCTCCAGCTCCGATTTCTTATGATTAAGTTAGCACAAATATGGCGGAGTAATCCCGATGTGGAGAGGGGTGCGAGGAAGGAGGAGCACCTCCACGTAAGCCTGCTCCTGGGCCTGGCCTAGGTGACCATCAACAGGTCCAAGCAGTGGGCGGTTGAGGGGGTCATCTGACCCGACTGTTTGCCCCTCTACCTTGGCTATGTTCGCAGCTGGGTGGCCCTAGAGAGGGAGCACGCGATGTCCGCCGGAACGTTTGATAGCCTTCCGTGTCTGTTGGGGGTGCATCATCACCCCGGAAATGATATTTTGATTTGATTTTGTAAGTTTCCTTTTGAAATTTTGATTTTTTTTTGTTACAGTGCCCCACTAGGGGCTGTCACGCCTCTCTTGTTAGGCTATTTTTGATTTTGGTTTTATTTTAAAAGAGAATATGGAGGTGTTATTGTTAAACTATTAGACACTGAATTGGGCTGTCTGATGACATTGTGAATAAACCTACCCAATGAGCAATTAAGCCAGGCCTGATCCCTGGTCCGTGCTGAGCTGGATCTCAGTCTGTATGGCTATGATGTTGCTATAACTGCCTCTGCCTTCTGTACGAAGGATAAAAGCAGTCGGGGTTCCTACTCCTGATCCAGGAACCTCTGCTAGAAAATGCATGATGGCAACTACAACTTTGGATGAAAGATTTAACCAGGCAACATCAGGTCAGCTATCTGCTATACATGTGTTCTGAAAACCAGGCAAGATAGATGATGGGTGAATGATTCAAAATCACTTGGATTTTTGGTTAACATCTCCTCCAGAGGATGCCTCTCTGACAGTGCAGCACTCCTTCAGCAGTGTAGCAGCCTGGTTTTTGTGCTCAAGTCTCTGGAGTGGAGCTTGATCCCACAACCTTCTGACTGAGAAGGGAAAATGCTACCCCCTAAGCCACAGCTGGCACCTTTAAATGAACAAGCCACTTTTCCCCTGGCTTACTTGTCTACTTTTCCAGTAGATGTGAAAGATCCCACAACACTACTTTGAGGAACAGCAGGGGGAATTGTCCCTGGTGACCAGGCCAATGTTTATTCCCCCAACCAACCCTGGACCCCATGAAGTCTCATGGCATCAAGTCAAACATGGGCAAGGAAACCTCCTGCTGATTACCACGTACCGCCCTCCCTCAGTTGATGAATCAGTGCTCCTCCATGTTGAACACCACTTGGAGGAAGCACTGAGGGTGGCAAGGGCGCAGAATGTTCTCTGGGTGGGGGACTTCAATGTCTATCACCAAGACTGGCTCGGTAGCACTGCTACTGACCAAGCTGGCCGAGTCCAAAAGGACATAGCTGCTAGACTGGTCTGTGGCAGGTGGTGAGGGAACCAACAAGAGGGAAAAACATACTTGACCTCATCCTCACCGACTCCCTGCCACAGATGCATCTGTCCATGACAGTATCGGTAGGAGTGACCACCGCACAGTCATTGTGGAGACAAAGCCCCACCTTCACATTGAGGATACCCTCCATCATGTTGTGTGGCACTACCACCATGCTAAATGGGATAGATTTTGAACAGATCTAGCAACGTAAGAGTGGCATCCATCAGTAGCAGAATTGTACTCGACCACAATCTGTAACCTCATGACCCGGCATATCCACTACTCTACTATTACCACCAAGCCAGGGGATCAACCCTAGTTCGAAGGAGAGTGCAGGAGGGCTTGCCAGGAGCAGCACCAGGCTAAAAATGAGGTGTCAACCTGGTGAAGCCACAAGACAGGACTACTTGCGTGTCAAACAGCATAAGCAGCAAGTGATAGACGGAGCTAAGCAATCCCACAACCAATGGATCAGATCTAAGCTGTGCAGTCCTGCCACATCCAGTTGTGAATGGTGGTGGACAATTAAACAACTCACTGGAGGAGGAGGCTCCACAAATATCCCCATCCTCAATGATGGGGGAGCCCAGCACAGCAGTGCAAAAGATAAGGCTGAAGAATTTGCAACAATCTTCAGCCAGAAGTGCCGAATGGATGATCCATCTTGGCCTCCTCCAGAGGTCCCCAGATGCCATTCTTCAGCCAGTACGTTTCACTCCAGTGATATCAAGAAATGGCTGAAGACACTGGATACTGCAAAGGCTCTGGGCCCTGACAATATTCCAGCAATAGTACTGAGGACTTGTGCTCCAGAACTTGCTACGCCCCTAGCCAAGCTGTTCCAGTACATCTACAACACTGGCATCTACCCAACAATGTGGAAAATTGCCCAGGTATGTCCTGTACAGAAAAAGCAGGACAAATCCAACCCAGCCAATTACCGCCCCATCATTCTACTCTCCATCAACAGTAAAGTGATGGAAAGTGTCATCGACATCATTATCAAACAGCACTTGCTCAGCAATAACCTGCTCCCTAATGCCCAGTTTGAGTTCCCCCAGGGTCACTCAGCTCCTGACCTCATTACAGCCTTGCTTCAAACAAGGACAAAAGAGCTGAACTCCTGAGGTGAGGTGAGAGTGACTGCCCTTGACATCAAGGCAGCATTTCACCAAGTATGGCATTAAGGAGCCCTAGCAAAACTGGAGTCAATGGGGATCAGGGGGAAAGCTCTCCGCTGGTTGGAGTCATACATAGCACAAAGGAAGATGGTTGTGGTTGTTGGAGGTCAGTCATCTCAGCTCCAGGACATCACTGCAGGAGTTCCTCAGGGTAGTGTCCTAGGCACAACCATCTTCAGTTGCTTCACCTATGACCTTCCTTCCATCATAAGATCAGAAGTGGGAATGTTCGCTGATGATTGCACAATGTTCAGTACCATTCGCAACTCCTCAGATACTGAAGCAGTCCATGTGCAAATGCAGCAAGACCTGGACAATATCCAGGCTTGGGCTGACAAGTGGCAAGTACATTCATGCCACACAAATGCCAGGTAATGACCATCTGCAACAAGAGAGAATCTAACTATTGACCCTTGACAATTAATGGCATCACCATTGCTGAATCCCCCACTATCAACAGTTTGGGGGTTACCATTGACCAGAAACTAAACTGGACTAGCCATATAAATACCGTGGCTACAAGAGCAAGTCAGAGGCTAGGAATCCTGTGGTGAATAACTCACCTCCTGACTCCTCAAAGCCTGCCCACCATCTACAAGGCACAAGTCAGGAGTGTGATGGAATAATCTCCACTTGCCTGGATGAGTGCAGCTCCAACAACACTCAAAAAGTTTGACACCATCCAGGACAAAGCAGCCACTTGATTGGCATCCTATCCACAAACATTCACTCCCTCTACCACTGATGCACAGTAGCAGCAGCAGTGTGTACCATCTACAAGGTGCACTGCTCACCAAGGCTCCTCAGACAGCACCTTCTAAATCCATAACCATACCATCTAGAAGGACAAGGGCAGCAGATAGATGGGAACACCATCACCTGGAAGTTCCCCTACAAGTCACTCACCACCCTGACCTGGAAATATTTTGCGGTTTCTTCACTGTTGCTGGGTCAAAATCCTTGGAACTCCCTTCCTAACGGCACTATGGGTGTACCTACACCACATGGACTGCAGCGGTTCAAGAAGGCAGCTCACCACCACCTTCTCAAGGGCAATTAGGGATGGGCAATAAACGCTGGCCTAGCCATCAATGCCCACATCCCATGAACGAATAAAAAAAGTCCCTTAAAACTTGTCCATCTGCCCACCTGTCTCATTGCAGTTTGTGGGATCTTGCTCTGCGCAGGTTGCTCGCCGTATTTCCTCCATTGCAACAGTGACTATACTTTATTGTCTGTAAAACTCTGTAAAATGGGATGTATTGAGGTCATTAGAAGGCGTTATATAAATGCCAGTCTTTTTTCTTCAAAATGAGCCCAACCTCCAACCAGCTGGGTAGCCTTCACTGGACGTTTTCCAGTACAGGGCAAGGTTCCTCGCCCATTTCTATCAAGTCAGCTTCTTGCTAACAAAATAAAACATAATGTTTTCACCCTCCAGCCAACTACACTTCCCAAGAAAAACCTAGCGAGCTCCAAGTCAAGTCACATCTGACTTCTCCCCTTCAACAGCAAACACTCCTGGCTCCTCCCCCTAAGTTTAAACGGGCACAGGTTGGTTGCCATGGTGAATACACTAAAACCCCATTAATTTGTCAGCAAATTTTTTGTCCTGAGGATTGGTTTCCATTGTAGAAGCTAATGTGACAATCCCCAGTTAACCCCTTCCTGTCTAAAGCAAAATTCAAGTGATTAAACAAGGCAATTTAGAGCAAACTATCAAGGAACTTGAACTGTCTAATGCAGACACATAGACTAATGGCTTCATGTAGAAAGGCACCAAATAATGATACTCTCTAACAAATCAATGAGGTGTGGTTGCCAACTCTGGTTGAGTGTACTATATTCCTGTGGTTTCATCACACAATCAGCCTGCCACCACACTCCCGCCATTGGCCATCCTCCATGTCCATCCTTTTGGCATCGAGCCCTCCTATGACCAACGGCAAAACAAACATTCCTCGTTACCTGGTTAGATGCATCTGAACAGTCGGTCAAAGAGCCTATTTTCCCTCTCCGACTTTTTGTAACTAAAATGTGACAGTGTTCAAAGATAATGACAGCCCCTGTGATTTATCTCCCTGGTTGCCCACAGAAGCGCCCTGCTGAAGACTTGAGTCTTCAAACCCATGGAGTCTGGGATAATCCTGGCATCCTTGGTTTGTGGAAGTAGCTCTATACCTAGTCAAGATCCGAGCCAATAGAGGTTCATTGGCAAGAAGGCTAGCGAATAGGGTTGCCAACTTTGGCTGCACGCATTCCTGGAAGTTTCATCTTATGAAGTTAGGCTTCCATTGAGAACACTCCAGGGAAATCCTGGCGGGTTGGCAACTGTTACAGTGGCATGGCCAGTGAGGTGAAAACTCTAGAGATTGGCTTAATTGGAGAGCAGGAGGTGGACTCATCGTGTCAACCAGTAGTGGTTGGCTGGCAGGCATGGATGGTACTGAATTCCCAAGAATTCCTGTAAGGAGGATTAGTGGAGATAAGAACATAAGAGATGGGAGCAGGAGTTGACCACATGGCTCTTTGAGCCTGCTCCACCATTCAATAAGATGGTGCCCAATCTTTTACCTGAAGCCCTCTTTCCCACCCTATCCCCGTGTATTTGCAAGGCAATGGGATCAGTTTGACGAGTTACAGATTCAGTTTGACCAGAATGCGGTTGTATTCACAAGACTCTTGCGATCGTCATGGGATGTGCTTTAGCTGCATGGAAGGTTCCAGTGTGAGCAATGCATGGGGCAAGTTGTATGGGACCACTGAATGTTGTAATTTTTTTCATTACTTTCATTGATTTCATAACTTACTGACTCATGGGCCCCTCATGAGCAAGCTTTAAGATATTGGAATGCTTGGATGAATCTGGGATTTTTGCCGGGATGTATCCTCCAGCTCCTAAGCTTATCTGAGATTAGATGAGAGACTGACCACCTGTCAGAAGAGGAGAGGGCCAAGAGTGTTAGCCGTTCTATTCAACATATCCGTCAGCGATCTAACAGGCAGCATTGTGGGGGATGGTCTCAGAGTTTCTGCTTCTTTTGGCAGATAATATTATGTTATTGGGGGGGAGTTGTCAGGGGATTTAATATCCCACTAATCATCTCAACAGATTCATTAATCCAAAGGGATATGGGGAGAATGCCAATGTGCTATATTATGGCAGTGCATGACTTGAGAGGTCTTGAAGGAGAACGGAAAGAACTTGCATTTATATAGCGCCTTCCAAGACATCAGGATGTGCTAATGCACTTTACAGCCAATGAAGCACTTCTGAAACGTAGTCACCATGGTGCAGCCACTTTCGCACAGCTTGATCCCAGAAATAGCAATTGATTGTCCAATTTTTGCCTGGTGCCATGAAGCACCCAGGAGCCTTTTCTCACATTAAAGGTAGAATTGAATTTCAAATTATTGTTGTTCACCTAATGTAAGAAATAGGGGCAGGGGTCAAATCTGAAAAACCCAGCCATGACATTTAAAAATAAGCTGATTAAACAGTAAATGGCATCAGCATCGAATGAGAATAATTGTCCTTTTCCCTTCAGTCTGAGCAGCCATTTCCTCCCAGCAACCTTGGTCCCACCCAGGTGTTTCCAGTCACTCTGAAACTGGGATCTTTATAAATCACTGGTTGTGCCTCAGCTAAGAACCCAGTGGCAGACACCACATTTAAGAAAAATGTCAAGGCTTCAGAGATTTACCAGAAGGATACCAGGGATGAGGGACTAGAATTACCTACAGGGATTGGAGAAGCTGGGATTTAAAAAAAAATTATTTCAAGGGATGTGGTCGTTGCTGGCTAGGCCAGCATTTATTTCCCACCCCTAACCACCCTTAAGAAGGTGGTGGTGAGCTGCCTTCTTGAGCCACTACAGTCCATGTGGTGCAGGTAAACGCATAGTGCTGTTAGGGAGTTCAGGGATTTTGACCTAGTGACAGTGAAGGAACCCTGATATATTTCCAAGTCGGGATGGTGGGAGGCTTGAAGGGGAACTTGCAGGTGGTGATGTTCACATGCATCTGTTGTTCTTGTTCTCCTAGATGTTAGAGGTCACGGGTTTGGAAGGTGTTGTCGAAGGAGCCTTGGTGAATTCCTGCAGTGCATCTTGTGGATGGTACACACTGCCGCTACTGTGTGTCGGTGGTGGAGGGAGTGAATATTGAAGGTGGTGAATGAGGTGCCAATCAAGCTCTACTTTGTCCTGAATGGTGTCAAGCTTCTTAAGTGTTGTTAGAGCTGCACTCATTCAGACAAGTGGAGAGTATTCCATCACACCCCTGACTTGTGCCTTGTAGATGGTGAAAAGGCTTTGGGGGGGTCAGGAGGTGAGTTAGTCTCTGCAGAATTCCCAGCCTCTGACTGCTCTTGCAGTCACAGTACTTATATGGCTAGTCCAGTTCAGTTTTTGGTCAACGGTAACCCCCATGATGTTGACAGTGGGGGATTCAGTGATGGTAATGCCATTGAATGTCCAGGGGAGATGGTCGGATTCTCTCTTGTTGGAGATGGTCATTGCCTGACACTTGTGTGGCTTGAATGTTACTTGCCACTTATCAGCCCAAGCCTGGATATTGTCCAGGTCTTGCTGCATTTGTACATAGACTATTTCTGCATTGCAGGAGTCATGAATGGTGCTGAACATTGTGCAATGATCAGCAAAGATCTCCACTTCTGACCTTATGCTGGAAGGAAGGCCTTTGATGAAGCAGCTAAAGATGGTTGGGCCTAAGACACTACTTTGAGGAACTCCTGTGGTGCTGCCCTGGAACTGAGATGATTGACCTCCAACAACCACAACCATCTTCCTTTGTGCTAGGTATAACTCCTTGATTCTCATTGACTCCAGTTTTGCTTGGGCTCCTTGATGCCACACTTGGTGAAATGCTGCCTTGATGTCAAGGGCAGTTACTCTTAACTCACCTCTGGAGTTCAGCTCTTTTATCCATGTTTGGACTAACGCTGTAATGAGGTCAGGAGCTGAGTGGCCCTGGCAGAAACTGAGTGTCAATGAGTAGGTTATTACTGAGTAAGTGCCATTTGATAGCACCGTCAATGACACTTTCCATTACTTTGCTGATGATCGAGAGTAGATTGATGGGGTGGTAATTAGTCGGGTTGGATTTGTCCTTTCTTTTTTTGTGGATGGGACACACCTGGGCAATTTTCCACATTTCTGGGTAGATGCCGGTGTTGTAGCTGTACTGGAACAGCTTGGTTAAGGGCACAAGTCTGGAGCACAAGTCTTTGCTGGAATGTTGTTAGGGCCCATAGCTTTTGCAGTATTCAGTGCCTTAAGCTGTTCTTTAAGATGACATGGAGTGAATTGAATTGGCTGAAGACTGGCATCTGTGATACGGGCAACCTCAGGAGCAGGCTGAGATAGATCAGCCGCCAGTCACTTCTAGCTGAACATTGTTGCAAACGCTTCAGCCCTGTCTTTTGCACTTGGCTCCCCCATCACTGAAAATTGGACATTTGTTGAGCCTCCTCCTCCAGTGAGTTGTGTAATTGTCCACCACCATTCATGACTGAATATGGCAGGACTGCAGAGCTTAGAGCTGATCCGTTGGTTGTGGGATCGCTTAGCTCTGTCTAACGCTTGCTGCTTTCGCTCTTTGGCACGTAAGTAGTCCTGTGTTGTAGCTTCACCAGGCTGACGCCTTATTTTTAGGTATGCCTGGTGCTGCTCTTGGCATGCCCTCCTGCATTCTTCATTGAACTCTGCTCCTTAGAGTAGCGTGGGTTAAGAAGGGATAGGGATATTCAAAATTATGAAAGGTTTTGATAGAGTAGGTAGTGAGAAATTCTTTCAGCTGGTAGGAGGGTTAGAAACCAGAACACACAAATTGAAGATAATTGGCAAAAGAACCAGAGAGGAATTGAGGAATTTTATTTTTGAACAGCAAGTTGTTATGATCTGGAATGCGATGCCTGAATGCTCGTTGGAAGCAGATTCAATAGTAATTTTCAAAGGGGAATTGGATAAAAACTTGAAAAGGAAACATTTGCAGGGAATTTGCGTGTGGAAAAAGCAGAAGAGTGGGACTAATTGGATAGCTCTTTCAAAGAAGAAGATCTCAAAGTTCTTCCCAGATTTGGTGCCAAGCAGAAAATGACAATGGCTAAAGTGGTTGGGAAAAAGGGCTGAGCTGGGGACCTCGAAATGATCAAGGAGGTAAGAGCTAGCTTTTCCAACATGAGGATATGTTGCAAGGAATTTTGACTATAAACCGACAAAGAACACGCTCTGACCTTGCATAAAGCACTGGTGAGGCCACATCCAGTTCTGAACATAGAATGATTTGGAATGGATCAGGGGAGAACAGGGATTCTGGGAGTTATGGTTGCTGCTTTGATGAGAGAATTTGATATGTTTTCAACAAAGATTAAGAGGGAGCAAGATGATGAGAGGAACGGAAGGCACAGATGGAAGCATGCTACAAGTTTAAGCTTTGAAAGTTTGGAACACAGAATTAGAGGGCACTAGTTCAACATAAGCAAACTGTGGTGAAGCTAGAGTTCGAGGAGTTTGATGGTTCAATGGTTATAGTGTTGCATTAGTGATCCAACTCCTTTTGGAGGTTTTCCTGGAGATTCAATCGCATCATGTCTGACTATGTGATGGCTGATCACATGATATAGCATCTCGGTGAGACCGCACCAGGAGTATTGTGTACAGTTCTGGTCTCCTTACCTAAGGAAAGATATACTTACCGTAGAGGGAGTGCAGCAAAGATTCACCAAACTAATTCCTGGGATGGAGGGATTGTCATATGAGGAAAGATTAAATAGGCTGGGCCTTTATCCGCTGGGGTTTAGAAGAATAAGAGGCGATCTCATTCAAACATACAAAATTCTTACAGAGCTTGACAAGGTGGATGCAGGAAGGATGTTTCACCCTGGCTGGGGGGTCTAGAACCATGGGACAAAGTCTCAGAATAAGGGGCAGCCCATTTAGGACTGAGATGAGGAAGAATTTCTTCACTCAGAGGGTGGTGAATCTTTGGAATTCTCTACCACAGAGTATTTTGGGGGCTCAGTCATTAAGAATGTTCAAGACTGAGATCAATAGATTTCTACATATTAAAAATATCAAGGAAAATGGTGTTGAAGTAGGAGATCAGCCATGATCTCATTGAATGTTGGAGAGGGCTTGAAGGGCTGAATGGCCTACTCCTATTCCAATTTCTTATATTCTTATGATGGCTGATCACTTGAAAATAATTAATTTCCCTTAGAATGCTTGGGTCCCCCGTAGTTGAGAATCTTTGCTTGTAGTTTGGTGCTAGGAGCTGTTGTGCTGGAGATTCTGAGAAATAGGAAGCAGCCAATGAGCAGGCGAAGAAGGGAAGCTGAGGGAGGGGGGAGAAGGGGAACAGAAGGAGGGCAAGGGAGGAAAACTAGGGATGGGAAGAGAGGGGAAACTGGGGGAAGAGAAGAGAGGGAACTGGGGGAGGGGGAAGAAGGGAAAGCGAGGGCAGGGAGAGATAGAAAACCAAGGGAGGGGAAAGGGAGAAACCAAGCGAGGGGGAAAAGAGGAACTAAGATTTCAACAATGACTAATAGTGACATAGGGGATGGTGAGAGTCTACTCGAACTCAGTCACGGCAGGAATTTCCCAGGAGGACAGCAGAAGCGCTTCAGGAATGGCCTCAAAGCATCCCTGAAGAAGCCAAACATCCTCGCTGACTCATGGGAGACCCTGGCTTGTGACTGACCAAAATGGAGATGGTTTATTCGGGAAGACACCGAACACAGAGAGAGAGACTTCATCAGGGATGTGCAGAGGCGAAGTCAAGGTGTTGGAGGGGAGCACATAAACCTCCAAACACCCATCTGCCCAACCCTTAAAGTACCACCTGCCCCACGTGTGGCAGAGTCTGTAGATCACACATTGGGCTTGTCAGCTATCTCAGAGCCCATCGAACTGGAGTGGAAGCAAGTCATCTACCTAAAGGAAGAAGATAACTATCTGTAATGCATTAGCTCACTGATTACTGATATGTAACTGGTAATAATAGGTGCATGCCCTGATGTCATATAACTAGTAGTAATCCTATAACCTATTGATATTCAGCAACCAGAATTCTCCTGCACTGCATGGGCCAGACTCTCCAGACAAGTTACTTTTAACATTTAACCTCTTTTCTCTTGGACTCTGGTTTGGACTCCAGTTCAACTCTCATTGACATTCATTGGCAACTCTCAGTCAGCTCAAGAGCTGATCTGTACTTGAAAATTCGCACATCGAAATCGGGTGAGGTACGCTGAGCTGAACCGAGCTCAGGGATGGCGCAAAGGACATTGGGATCAGTGTTTGGGGTACTTCCCCTGGGGCCAATCATCCTAAACTCAGCTCAGCACCAACATTTTTAAACCACTCACTGAGCTCAGACTCATAGAATCAGAGGATGGTTCAGGCACAGCAGGAGGCCATTCAGCCTGCCACGCCTGTGTAGATTCTCGGTCGGAGCAACCTGCACTCCCCCTGCCTTTTCCCAGTAGCCCTGCCATTTTTTTCTCCTCAGATAATTATCCAGTTCCCTTTTGAAAGCCACGACTGAATCTGCCTCCACCACACTCTCAGGCAGTGCATTCCAGATCCTAACCACCCACTTTGTAAAAATGTTTACCCTCTGGTTCTTCTGCCAGTCGCCTCTTGTTCTTGACCTTTCTGACAATGGGAACAGTTTCTCCCTATCTGTATAGAACCCTCATGATTTTGAGCAGGAAAAGAAAGTTTTCACAGAATTATAGAAAGTGTAGCACATAGGGAGGTCATTCACCCCACAGCACTGGTGCTCTCTCCTATAACCCCATTCCCCTAACCCCCCCTGACCTTTTAACATTCCTCCTTATCAACCATCTATCCCATTTCTTGTTAAAGTGATGTTCCAGCCTCTGCCTCAATAGCCAGTTGTGGTGAACATCCCAAAGTCTGTTCAAAAACCTTCCTTCTCCCTTCCCCCACACACCCCCTGTTTCTTCCAGTGGGAATTCTTGGCCTCTAATCCCTCGTTTCTCACCTGTCAAGCAATCCCTTGCAATTTACACCCGACCCAGGTTTCACTCACCACTTTAACCTTTTGGAATCAGAATGATACAGCACAAAAGGAGGCTGTTTGGCCCATTGTGTGGTCTCAGCTCTTTGAGTGGGGTATCCAATTAATCCCACTTGGCTGCTCTTTCCTCATCGCCATGTAATCTTTTCCCTTCAAGCATTTATGCAATTCTCTTTTGAATGGTATCATTGAATCTGCTTCCACCGTCCTTTCAGGCAGCAGGTTTAAGGGAGATGGTGGTGTAGCGGTGATGTCGTTCAACTAGTAATCCAGAGGCCTAGGCCTGTGTCTGGGGACGTGAGTTCAGATCCCACCATGGTAGCTGGTGGAATTTAAATTCAATAAATTAATTCAATGAGGAGAGATTGGGTCGATTGGAGTTTAGAAGAATGAGAGGGGATCTCATTGAAACATATAACATTCTGACAGGGATGGACAGATTGGATGCAGGGATGATGTTTCCTCTGGCTGGGGGGGGTCTAGAACAAGGGGTCACAGTCTCAAGACAGGGGGTAGGCCATTAAGGACTGAGATGAGGAGAAATTTCTTCACTCAGAGGGTGGTGAATCTGTGGAATTCTCTAACACAGAAGGCTGTGGAGACCAAGTCACTGAATACATTTAAGAAGGACATAATAGATTTCTAGAATCTAAAGGCATCAAGGGGTATGGGGAGAGAGTGGAGTATGGTGTTGAGATGGAGGATCAACCATGATCATATTGAATGGTGGAGCAGGCTCAAAGGGCCAAATGACCTACTCCTGCTCCTTTTTACTATGTTTCCATATAAGTTAAAAAAAAAGTCAGGAATTGAAAGTTAGTTTGAGTAATGGTGACTATGAAACTACCATCAATTGTAAAAACCCATCTGGTTCACAAATGTCCTTGAGGGAAGGAAATCTGTGCTCTTTACCTGGTCTGCCATATGTGTGACTCCAGACCCACAGCAATGTGGCTGACTCTTAACTGCCCTTTGAAATGGCCTAGCAAACCACCCAGTTCAAGGGCAATTAGGGATGGGCAACAAATGCTGACCTTGCCAGCAATGCTCATGTCCCATGGAAGATTAAATAAAACATTTCAGAGCACAACAACTTGTTGTGTAAAAACAAGTTTCCTCATTTTGTCCCTGGTTCTTTTACCAATTATTTTAAATCTGTGACCCCTCCCCAGTTACCTACCCATCTTTTTTTAAATTCATTCACAGGATGTGGGCATCACTGGCTGGGCCAGCATTTGTTGCCCATCCCTAATTGCCCTTAAGAAGGTGGTGGGTGAGCTGCCTTCCTGAACCGTTGCAATCCATGTGGTGTAGGTACACCCACGGTGCTGTTAGGGAGGGAGTTCCAGGATTTTGACCCAGTGACAGTGGAGGAATGGCGATATATTTCCAAGTCAGGATGGTGAGTGGTTTGAAGGGGAATTTACAGGCGGTAGTGTTCCCATGCATCTGTTGCCCTTGTTCTTCTAGGCATCTGCCATTGGAAACAGTTTCTCTTCATTTACTGTATCAAAACATTGTGATTTTTGAACACCTCTCTTAAATCTCCTCTTGACTTTCTCTCTTCCTAGGGAGAGCAAGTAATCATTAATAGGTTATGGGGAAAATGCTGGAATCTATTATTAAGGAGATTATAGCCCGACACTTAGAAAATGTCAATGTAATCAGGCAGAGTCAGTATGGTTTTGTGAAAGGGAAATCATGTTTGACTAATTTATTGGAATTCTTTGAGGAAAACAACATGGATAAAGGGGAGCCTGTGGATGTGTTATACTTAGATTTCCAGAAGGCATTTAACAAAGATGCCGCATCAAAGGTTGCTATGCAAAATAGGAGCTCATGGTGTGGGGGTAACATATTAGCATGGGCAGAGGATTGGTTAGCTGACAGGAAACAGACGGCAGTGATATATCGGTCATTTTCCGGTTAACAAGATGTGATGATTGGAGGTGCCACAGATATCAGTGCAGGGGCCTCAACTATTTACAATTTATATCAATGACTTGGATGAAGGAACTGAATGTATGGCTGCTAAATTTACTGATGATACAAAGATAGGGAGGAACGTATGAGGAGGACATAAGGATTCTGCAAAAGGATATAAGTAGTTTGAGTGAGTGGGCAAAAATTTGGCAGATGGAGTATAATATGTGAAAATGTGAACTTATCCACTTTGACAGGAAGAATAGAAAAGCAGCAAATTATTTAAATAGAGAGAGATTGCAGAACTCTGAGGTACAGAGGGATCTGGGTGTCCTGATACAGGAATCACAAAAAGTTAATACACAGGTACAGCGAGTGATTAGGAAGGCAAATGGAATGTTGTCATTTATTGCTAGGGGAATGGAATATAAAAGTAGGGATATTTTGCTACAGTTGTATGAGATATTGATGAGACCACACCTGGAGTACTGTGTACAGTATTTAAAAAAGGATATAAATGCATTAGAAGCAGTTCAGAGAAGGTTCACTCAATGGAGGGGTTATCTTAAGAGGAAAGGTTGGACAGGTTGGGCCTGTATCCATTGGAGTTTAGAAGAATGAGAGGCGATCCTATTGAAACATATAAGATGGCGAGGGGACTTGACATGTTGGATGCTGAAAGGGTGTTTCCCCTTGTGGGAGAGGCTAGAACTAGGGGACACAGTTTAAAAATAAGGGGCCGTCCATTTAAGACGGAGATGAGAGAAATTGTTTCGCTCAGAGGGTTGTGAGTCTTTGCAACTGTCTTCCCAGGGAATGGTAGAAGCAGGGTCATTGAATATTTTTAACACAGAGGCAGATAAACTCTTGACTAACAAAGTAGTCAAAGGTTATCAGGGGTAAGTGGGAATGTGGAGTCAAGGCCACAATCAGATCAGCCATGATCTTATTAAATGGTGGAGCAGGTTTGAAGGGGCTGAATGGCCTACTCTTGCTCCTAATTTGCATGTTCGTAACAAGTTACGGAGGACAAAATAAGGAAATTTGCTCAGGCACTGGGGTTTATTTCTTACGCTACAACCCTAACTCTAACCCTAACCCTAGCCCTAACCGTAATGCTGCGACTACACTTCTGGGGTGTTCTGAGGTTGTGGAGCGTGCTATAGAAAAGCAAGTCTCTTTCCTCTCGGTTTTCTTACATTTTGGGGCGACGATGGGGTTAATTGAAGTGTGCTTAGTGATGCGTTCTCGGTAACTATGGTCTCCTGGAGTCTGTTTCATTGCCTCAGGGAAGCTGAGAGGAATTTCCAGAAACTGGCCACCGTTTTTTTTATCTGTCTGTTCTGTTTACTTGCTTGCCCCTGGGAGTTAACATGACTAGCGACTTGGGGGGTGGGCGGGGGGGGGATTAGACAAATCTGTAATCGGGAGGAAGAAAACTGATTGTCTTTTGCTGCTTTGAGTATAAAAATCTGTCACCTTGAAAGGTCGCCTCAACGAAGTTGGGGTTGTCGGGGGGGTGGGGGTGGGTGGGGGTTTGTTGGGGGAGTGTAAGACAGGCCGAGAACCTGTTCTTCCCAGGTAATTGTTATAAAAGGTGTACTTGTATTCGTCATTCTCTAAAATCTTTTTTGTTTCTCTTCCAGGCAATCAGGTTCCACCTGTTTTTTCCCTGCGGTCAGAATTTAATTGAAGTTTTAATGAAATTTAGAGCACACTAGCCTCGGGAAACAATATTACAATTGGGCCTATTCATGGGCAATAACAACTTTGCTGGTTGTTAATCATTTGCCTCCGTTGTAGGGCCTGACGGGCACCTATTTTTCAACATTAAAGTTGTTTATTCATTTGCGGTTACTGCTAACTCACTTGGTACTTAGACTAAATCTATCTCCTCATAACCAATCGATAAGACTTTTTAATAAAGAAGGTGTGAAAGCTCAGGCTCTGTCTTTGGCACCAGCCCCGGTTACAACTGGCGACATGTGTTCTGCGGTAAACTCAGAGGAGCTTTTTTTTCCTCAAAGGGAACAAGTGCCGCACGAGGAACCTGTAATTCATTCTAGCAAAGTGTGGCCTGCTCTATAAAATCGTACAGATTCACCTCCAGAGGCTGTCTTAATCTGTGCTTCTCTCTCCACCTTCTCTATATTGCTTCCACCGCCACCCCATCACCCACTGCCCTTAGTATAGGATCATAGAGTACAGACAGAGACCCTTCAGCCCATCATGCCCGTGCTGGCTCGCTGAAAGGATTTTCCTATTCGCTGCCACTCCCCTGCACTTGCCCCTGTAGCCCTACACACTTTCCCCTTTACAAGCATATAGCAACAACAACTTTCATTTATATTGCACCTCTAACAGTAAAATGGTCTCAAGGGGCTGCAGGCCTAAATTTGACGCTGCACCACGCGAGGAGACGTCCGGACAGACAACCAAAACCTTGGTCAAGGGAGTCGGTTTTAAGGAGCGCCTTAAAGGAGGAGAGAGAGGTGGAGGGGGGTTAGGATTGGGAATTCCAGAGGTTAGGGTCCAGGCAGCTGAAGGCGCATCCGTCAGTGGCGAAACATCGAAAAATCGCGGAATTGATGTAGGGCACGTATGTCGGAGGGTTGTGGGGATGAAGGAGAGGACAGAGATAGGGAGGAGTGAGGACATGGAGAGATTTGTAAACAAGAATCGGAATCGTGGACATTGCCTCATCAGGAGCCAATGTAGGTCAGCCAGCGAGCACAGGAGTGATGGGTGAACAGGACGTTGTGCAAGTTAAAATAAGACCAGCAGGGTTTTGGAGGAGCTCAAGCTTTTTCTTTATTTTTCATGGGATGTGGGCGTCGCTGGCAAGGCCAGCATTTGTTGCCCATCCCTGATTACCCTTGAGCTGATGAGTGGCTTGCTAGGCCATCAGTAAGATTCACCCACGTTGCTGTGGGTCTGGAGTCACAAGTAGGCCAGACCGGGTAAGGACGGCAGATTTCCTTCCCTAAAGGACATTAATGAACCAAGGGGGTTTTTGCAACATTCGGTGACAGTTGCCATGGTCACCATTACTGAAACTAGCTTTATATTTTCAGAGTTATTCATTGAATCTAAATTGCACTGGTTGCATGGTGGGAATTGGAACCCATGTCCCCAGGTCATGAGCCTGGGCCTCCAGATGACTAGCCCAGCGGCAGTTCCACTGTGTCAGCTGGGAGGCCAGCCAGGAGAGCACAGGAATAGACAAGTCTCGAGATAACAGAAACATGGAAGAGGCTTTCAGCAGCAGGTGAGCTGAAGGAGGGGAGGAGATGGTCAATGTTTTGGAGGTGCAAGTAGGTGGTCTTTGCATTGGCAGAGAATTTGTGGCTGGAAGCTGATCACGATGTCAAGGGCAATACCAACGTTGAGATCAGCCTGATTTGGACTTCAACAGTAGCCAGGGAGAGGGATGGAACCAGTAGCTGGGGAACGGATTTGGCGATAGAGACTGAAGACAATGGCTTTGGCCTTCCCAGTATTTAATTGGAGGAAATTTCTGCTCATTCAGCGCTGGATGTCAGGCAGATAGCGTGACAAATTGAAGGCAGAGCGAGACTCTTTCAGTACAACCTTGGTTTGGATAATATCTCTACCATAACCGTTCCTGGTCAAAGCTGGCAAACAGAATTCAACCACGTCCTGGCTGCTGCAAGCCCTAGTTTATGGTCTTCAGGGAGATAACGCTATCGCATTTCTGTTGGAAGGTAAATATTGAAGCTACCTCAAAGCAGATGAGGAGCTAAATACACTGATTGCCTGAGGTTTGGCTTCCTTTCTGCCCTCAATCAGCTGATTTTGATGATGGTAAATGAGCATTGGAACTGGCCTCTATTTCTGTTCTAGGGCGGGATAAA